>NW_022683367.1:83137-95560 GCF_011630105.1 Anneissia japonica | reverse complement strand
ACTGTACTTGCGCGAATAAGCGCCCCTTCTAATTTGAATAATCATGTGATTTTATTTTTAGCATGTCAATAATCCAATCAATCCTGGGACTGTGGATTTTCGGGGGCTTCGCCCCCAGGACCACTTTCTGAACCTTTTATTCGAAACTCGACCACGCCCAGTTTTGTCGGGGAAATCTGATACAGCATAAACATCTTTTTTTTAAATATATATCTTGTCTTCACCCTTGTTACAGCCTAACATTTGCTACTTCTTGTATGGAACCAAACCTAGAGTATTTTTGATTGATTGATATATTATTCCCTAGTTGGTTTTGTAGGCCTATCTTAAAAAATGTCTTAATGCTATGGATATTGAATTTTGAATAATACATTAAGTATAAAATATTAAGTATTAAATACTATTAAACAAAACTCCCAATTATATAATAACTAGGCCACTAATATTACGAACTACCTAGACCTATTTGATAAAAACATTAATCAATGCGGGATCGATCGGGACAGCAGACGCGTGTGTTGATCATTGTGTTACCAACGCGTCCGGTTAGTTTCAACTGCGTTCGCATGCGGGTGCCCATATATTATGCTTTTACCAATACTCTTTGCTTTTACCATTTCTTCATTAGCAACAACAAACTTTATATACACTTTCAACGCAGCAGTTGGACGGTATGACACAATAAACAATGATGTTAACTCATTAAATACCCTCAAAAAATTAATAATGTTCTCCTGATAGGATTTTTTTCGAACTTTTAGTAGGCCTATGTTATTCTGTGTATATTTTAGGAACAAATTCCGTAAAAATAATTTCTGTTGAAATTAGTTCAAAGTTCGCTATGATTTTGCCATAAACTGACTGGACTACAGTGCGATAGCATAGGAAAAGATAATGTTATGGTTGCGAAAACAACCGTGACCCACTGTTAACGCGAGAAGTAAATGGCTAGGAAAGGCAATACGATGGTTCACAATAGTGTTTATTTACTTATCCTAGCGTTCTCCTTGGATTGTATGCTTTGAAATTGAAAGATTAAATGAGAACTTACCTGTTTGAAATCGTAATTTCATAGTAATTTTAGTGGAAGAGATTATATGAGATACGAGCGTGCGCGTGCGCAAATCAGAATTGAACGTAAAAAGGGATGACTTCAGAGACATGATATCCCACCACGAATTACCCCCAAAGGGCGGGAGGTTACAGTATAAAATGTACATAATACATGTACATACACATACATATAAACATATTGCATATAAATACACACACATAAATATACACATTCATATATATATATATACATATACACACATACATGATACATATAAATACACATATATACATATACATATACATATACATATACATATACATATACATATACATATACATATACATATACATATACATATATATTTGTCGGGGAACAAAATAAAAAAAATATTTACATGTAATATTCGTTTAGCCACCATGTTGTTTGTGTTAACATTTCATCACAACAACAACAACAATAACAATAACAATAATAATAATAATAATAGGCCTAATAATAATTCAATGAGACTAATTTTTAAAAAAATTGCGTTCTGTTATGACAAATGCTCATTTGGATAGCCTCATCATGGTTGGAATACATCGTGATAGGTGAAGCAACCTCGACCATGACAGCGTGGTTGACATATTTCATGCAAAATTTCCAAAATATAGAATTTCACTTTTAAGAATGAGGATTTGAAAATAAATTAGATGGTTACATTACATACTCTTTGTTTCTTGTTTTATTTAAAATATTTTGGTTTTGGAAGCTGATTTCAACATTAGAAAGCATAGCCTACATGAAGTCATATTATAGTAACTCGATGCCTATGAAATAAGTAGTAAGCTTTATTTAAAATGTTTTGGTTTTGGAAGCCGATTTCAACATTAGAAAGCATAGCCTACATGAAGTCATATTATAGTAACTCGATGCCTATCAAATATGTAATAAAAATTCGCCATAATTCACAGTAGAGAAAATCCGATCAGAATGACAAAATAAACTAGGTATCCACTGGAAGGTATCCCAATATCTGCCGACGGATCCGTTTCGGCCTTCTAGGCCTCATCAGTGCAGCTGGGGTATAGACCCAAACGAAACGTTTGACCAGCTTAGGTAGGGCCCAAACCAGTCCCACGACCACTAATCCACTAATGATTACAGAGCCAAGCCAAGGCAATATATATATACAGCCCAGGTGTGAATGCAAATAGTGGAATACAAGCTATGTGGCTCGGTTCCAGTAGATACAGAGAATATTTTGTCATTCTTAACGCGTCCTACGAAATTCTTACGAGACAGCACTAGTCCGTGAATTTGTGGACAAGATCGGAGATCTA
Organism: Anneissia japonica; assembly: GCF_011630105.1. Classification (NCBI taxonomy): domain Eukaryota; kingdom Metazoa; phylum Echinodermata; class Crinoidea; order Comatulida; family Comatulidae; genus Anneissia; species Anneissia japonica. The sequence goes on along the minus strand of NW_022683367.1, from coordinate 93,181 downwards.
AAGATGCAATCTCTACCGTGCATCAATGGCGGCCTGCTGGATCTCAAAAGAGATTCTGTAATGAACATAAATAAATTTTAAAAGGCAAATGAGAAAAACCCATGAAACAGCAAACGTCCACGTAATGCAAAACTATTTAAAATTAAAACGGTATATCATGAAAGAAAGGTAAATACAGTGTTCGAAAAAAGGACATAATAATACATATATATTCATATCAATAAATATATATAGCCATTATCCATAAGATACAAACAAGTAGGCATCAATAAATTAAAACAATAAAATGACAGACACAAAAGCGCAGATTCGTATGACCGGACTCTGATTAGTGATAAAGTTTTCCTCCATTGATGAAAAAAGGAGGGCACCGCGTGCGTCTGGTATACCTAGCAACCGAAGGGCGCCCTGTACGTCTGGATTAATTTCCGCCTCATATTTGCTATGCTATTCAATTGCTATTCAATTCAATTCAATTCACAAGTTAGTTCACGTGACGCCCATCGCCAAATCCCTCTATTGGTGGTGGTACGGAATTCAGTAGATTTCGGTGCGAGCTGAGATCAAATCATTCTTATGATTCCGTTATTGTACGACTCATAACTTAAGTCGACTGATATGCTTTTCACATTTGAGTTAAAGCTAGCAATATTAATGCTAATAGTACTAATAGGTCTATTTACAATGATGAATCGGAATAATCGTGTATGTAGGCCTGCACACCACAAGCTAAAATCCATAATTAGCAACGTCGTGAAACGTCGTAGCTTTAATGGCCTGATTACGTTGGCCTATTATAGTTCAGTTGACAGTTCGATGTTTCAATGGATAGTCCCAAACAGGCGTGTTAGGCCTAAGTAAGTATGTTATATTTTAAGTAAATTTCATTTTCCTCATTAAAATAATAAGGCGCGTGTAATATGATAGTGAGTTTAGAAACGAATTGTAAATAGCATTGTTTTGCCCATCATAATGCAATCAGGACACTTGGTAGGCCTACTGGATAGCCCAACCGTACAGTACAGTATAAAGGTGGAATACATTAGAAGGCGAAGAATGTGATAAACATCGACATAACATTATAAATGGTATCAGCTAGGTTGAAAAAAATGAAAAAAAAATGCCTAAAGAAAAAAAGTCATCGAACACTGCTCTCACGACAGACTTGTTTGCCTCCATTCCCTCAGTGATATATGCCCCACTCATATGTCTGCCCATACGGTGTGTTAAAGTCCTTCTTGTGTTAGGCGGAATTCTCCGAGCATATTTTCATTGTAAAATACAGATTTCCAAATATATGGGGATTATTGTTGTGATGCCTTTTGTCTCTATTTTGTATGTAAAGTAAATCATAACATTAAATATGTACCATTGACAGTAACTTTCATTGTGATATACAGTACAATATTACTAATCCGGTATATAGAATAATTATTTCCATCTGATGACTGATGTTAATTGAGGATTACCAATAAGCCTAGTTTATTGTGTTTTTTTTACTATATTCCTGTCTCTTATACACATCTAGATGTGTATAAGAGACAGGTTTGATACTTCTAAGCTGTTATCATATTGTATCGTTGTACTTTCATATTTATAATTGGTTTTATGGATGACCCCATTGGAAATAAATTACTTTTTGAAGAAAACTTTCATGGGCCATCATTACATCATCTATCGTTGCAATTTGTTTGTCTGGTCTTGTGCGAATTTTATCCATATTTTACCCATGATGAATAAACTAAATCGAACATAGCACCTCCCTGGCCTAAAAAGGGGATAGCATTTTCTTGCATAATACTGTAATCAATTAATTATTTGCGAAGCAGTAAAATTATGGTTAATTATGGAAAATTATGGAATCCATAGGATTAAACATCTTCAGCAATATCTAACCAAAATTAATAATTTTAAAAGTACTTGTGAAAATAACATGATCGTGCCACTTCCTATTTGAACCAGAGAATGACGTAATGAGAGATAAACGAGATTCTGACGCAGGTATGTATGGTATAGGCCTAACGGATCACCGCCCAACCAATCTTTCGAAATTAACTTTTAGGAAAGATTATTAGCATGAATTAATGAAAGGTTAATGCCAAATTATTAAAGTATTTTAAAATTACTGGTTGTTGTCAATATAAATTAATTAAAAATATAGGCCGCCAATAATCATAAACCGTGTGGTATTTTCTATTTGTAGGTTGTCCGTTATCAACCTATAATTTGTGGTCTATAGAAGTAAGTTGGCCTAGATTATATTATTATTGTACCGTTTCAGACAAACACTTTAGCATGTGACGTTTACTTCATGGCTTCATTTTTTATTCATTATCATGTCACCATAGCCTGGTTTTAGTTTTCAATCACATGTCCATTGATAATTGCGTGGAAGGCAAAAATGCAAATGCTGTGCATTTCCCAATGTTAAAGGCCTACTACTGTAAACTATCCTTGGAGGCAGTATACTGTATAGCAAATATAAACACAATTCTATGAAAAATGTACAAAGGCAGCTCTACTAACAAATAAATTGAAAATACGGTACTTTTTGATGCCTTGTTTTTTATATGAAAATAATTTGGAAACACATTTGGGCATGAAACCGATTCATATTTCTGTAGCTTGGAGTAGCTATAGATTTTAACTAGACTTTAAATAATAATAGTCATAGGCCTATTAGATCAGACAACTCAGTCATCCACAGATAAGATAGTATAATACATACTCCAAGTATCGAAATGCACGCCATCGTGTCGGGATTCAATATTTTGACATTAATTATGTCATCATCCAGGAATGATCCACTCCGCTTTTTCTGGGCGGTCGGTATTCGGAGATTTATTGCACTGTAAAATGCTCAGACGTGACGAATGCGTGGACCGTTTGGACCGTTCTATATTTCCATTACACAAGGAGTCAGTTGTTGTGCCAGGTTATGCTGGTACCGTCACTTTTCAAATCTATATATTATGATTAAGTTAAAGCAACGGATGCGGTACCGGAAAAATTTTTAAAAACACATTTACTGGATAGTTATCCATTTTGTTAATATTAACCCCACATATGACAATGGAACAACCCTGTGGATGGTAATTGGTGGATCAACAACACAGCGCGACGATTTGACCTCAGCTAGTTCCACATGGTTTTACATTATTTTATTTTTATCACTTAAGATAATTTTTTTTCACAAGTATTTGGGAACGTGTGGCCCTACTGAGTATTCGGTACGATAACACGTCAGGTAGGGCAAAACATCACTCATATGATATTTTCCTGACGCAAACGCACCTAGAAATTTTATTTTTAATTATTATTATAATTATTATTATTGTGATTGAAGATTTAAAAAATGGGGAATGGCCAAAACCACCCGAGTACAATAGTTTTATATCAAACTGTCATTTTTATTGGCGCCTACTAATTGTTTCAGGCTTCTGTTTGTTTTGTTTTTATTCTAAGCAACGGATTTCTTTTCATTATTGATTACTGTTTGTAGCGATTACAAAAAGACTGTAAAATGACCTTTTGTTTGATATTTATTGTCTCTTGACCAAATAGATTAAACGAAATTATAATCACCATATAATCCCCATTATCATAATCACAATTATTATACCACTGTCATATTTATATTTATAGCTATTGTGGTGTGTATGAATTGTGTGTGCTCAGAAAAAAAAAATCATGTATATATAGGCCTTGACAGTAAATTGAATCTTGGATCATAGTGAATCATCATAATAATAATCAATCATCATACTCATCATAATAATCATATTCATAATAGCCTAGCTATTTAATCATTATAATCATGATTATTATCATAATCATCCATTATTATAAAATTTTTCTTTTAAATAAGGGCCTACACTAATTTTTATGTGCCAAGTTAATACTATTTATGATACTTCAAAATGAGCAAGTTTTTTTTTTTTTTTTTTTTTTGGTATTTTCATGGGACAATACATCTTTACAGACAAGTTGAATATGACTAAACCCAAGCTTTCGAGCACACATTGACCTTCTTCAGATAAAATTTGTGATGGTTTTTGGCAATGTTTGCCTTCCATATTGCATTGCCACCATTTTGGGTGCGTATTTGTTGGAACACGGTGGTGGTAGGTGGCTCATTGGTTGACCTTATTTATGATTTTTGTCTGCACATTTCTGTACAATTTAAAAAAAAATAGTTTGAGTAAGTTCATATTTAGTTTTTGTTTAGCTATGGGCCTAGTTTTACTAGGGCCAAGGCTATATTTAGTCATATAATTGGAGAAGGCTTTGAATGATTTACCTTGCCAAGGCTCACAGAATGAGACGGAGGGAGTTGTTTGTGACGAGAGAAATGCGGCTCTCCTCTTAAAATTCAGCTCGGGTAAGGACCTAGGCTGTTGAACCTTTGTCCTTTTATTATCAACCAGCAAGTTTCGTCTTTAAGAACTCTCAGGAGCTTAAAATGGATAAAAATATAAACAATAATAAATTAACAAGAAATATGTGTTACCCGGGCCTAGCTAGGCCTAGGCACATTAACAGAAAAACGGCCACTTTTTAAGTAAAGTCTTGCTATGCTAGCCTANNNNCAGGTGCGTACCTTTGGTCCAAATGCCCATTGGTCCGAAGGGTCTTTGGTTCGAAGGCCCGTTAGTCCGAAGGGTCTTTGGCCGCGCCAAGGACCAACATGTACCGAACCTGTAAGAGGTTCTGATCATGAAATCTTATGATACAATTTGATGCAATATCAATGAAGCAGTTATAACAAAAATGAATGTCATTTATTTTCTGTTGGCCTGGATGACTTTGCTGATCGTTGACCTAGCTTCTTCGGTAAGTCTCCTGGATAAAAAAAAAACTCTATTTGGAGTCAGGGAGGAGACATTATGGCTTAAGATGTTGAACAGCAAATTAATATTTTTATTATTAACAACATACTGTAAGTTACATCTGATGAGTATTCGTGTCCTTGTTTCTCTTCTAATTGATTGCTAGGTGTGGGAAATGTAAGCAATACACTACCTTAACATTAACATAATACATTAGTTAATTTCACATTTACACATACATACATTTCACCAGGTAATTAACACCACAATACACAGAAGTGCTAAGGATATAAATTTCCATACACACCTCAGTCTCAACCAGTGGTGAGGCTGATTGCAGTGGTGTATCTGAATACTTGAAAAGGGGGAAGGTAGCGGCTGATGTGGATTTTAAGGTGCCGTTGGGGTTGATGATTAGGTAAGGGCGCTAGTTTGTAAAATAAAGTGATATGAAGTGATTTTTAACTATTAAAGCATGATATTTTTTGCTTCAACTATCATTCTCAATGGCAGAGCTACTGGGGTGGGGGCGCAATTTTTTTTTTTTTTTTTTAGATACGCTGCTGGTTGATTGATGTCTTTCTTGGTACTGTTTACTTGTTTTATCCAATCATTTATGTTATGTTTTATTTGCAATAAATACGAATTGAAATTTGGGTATGGACACTCAGGCCAGCAACACCACCTAAAGGCAGCTGCTGAACATTTACAAATCAGTTTACATTCATAGTTACACTACTTGCACCATATTACATTTCACCAGGTGAAAGACTTTTTTATATAACTTGTTTAGCGCACCCGCCAATAATGACGATTTCAAAACAAAAATAAATTTTATTTTTGGCCAATTAGCGCACCCGCTGCCAAAAAAATAGAAATTTCAGAAAAAAATTAAAGTTTTTCTTTATTTTTATAACACCTGCCGCTGTCTTAAAATCTCCAAATATAAGTTATGTATATTTCATTCTATTTATATAAATTTAAAGCTATACAAAGAGCAGCTAAGCTCAGTCTGCTAAACTGGTTGCAGCTATTGTGTGTGCACTGAACCATGGAGATCTAGGTCCCCAGTTCAATTTGCATTGCTGCTGTCCTTGTGTTTCAGCTGGAGGGCTAAAATGCAAGTTACGATAGCGCACTATCTTTCGGGTTAGACATTTAAGCTGTTGGTCCTGTGTGTATTATGCAGTACACTACTGTATTCGGAAAAGAGTAGGGGATTGTCTCCTTTTGTACTGCCCAATCACCATTGGCCCCCACTGGAAATAAGTCTTCTTCAGACTTTAATGGGTTATCCGTGGTGTTTACACTGAATAAATCCATCCATCCATACACGTTTATAATTCACCAATAATTTTTTTTTTTTTTTTTTTTTTTGTATTTTCTCCTGGATGTTTTTGGTAACTATTTGCTATATAAAGGAAACAAAATTTTATCTTCATTTTTTCCGCCATCTGATAATCTTTAAAAAAAATAAGTTTGCAAAACAAGGCATTAAAAACATGTTGCCTAATATATGTATGTTCATACATCATCAACATAGTATAATTCAACAGTTGTATACATAATATCCCACCACTACCCTGACCAGGTTTTGTATGCACCTTGAGGTCCAGAGAATTTGACTCTAGTAATTGGTACAGAGTGGTCAAAGAATCATTAGGGAGCCTTTGATTGCACGGCGATGGTAGTTCGTAGAACGTAATGACGTCACATAAAGTCATCTGCGCACGTGAGAATGTTGAGTTCTCAAGGTCGCGTGGATTCTAGGATGTAATTTGGACAAATCAATGTTGTGCATGAGTGAATACATTCTATTGTCTAGTCCCTATTTTTTGGACTTGGTAACACATTTTCAATATTTGGTCAAAGGTCATAGCCATTTGGTCCTTATATCTCTGCAACCACAGGTGGTAGAGAGTTACTTTTGTTGCCAATTTTTTCAAAACATTTATGTTTCTGTTTGCTCTTACAAAATATTGCTAAAAATGCCATTTAAGACATTTGACATGTTACAAGGTCCTAGGCATACCTTTGATACATTTCAAGGAATATCCACAGAATACCTATTTCTGTAAATTTTGGCTGTACTGAGCAGTGGTGGCACCAGAGGGGGGCTGGGGGGCTATAACGTGAGATTTGATTCGCTCCACTAGCCCAGCCCCCCACCCCAAGGCATTTAGCCCCTTCGTTGGCAGGTGCTGGCACCATCACTGTACTGAAGTCAAATTCTCTGAACCTCAAAGTGCATACAAAACCTGGTCTGGCTAAATGTTCCCAATTACTGTACATTACCTGATGTTATTGCGGCCAACTACCATTGTTGTTGCTGCGAAGCAGCCAATTCATATTCTTGACAGCAATTTGACCTCTGAAGGGTCATTGTTTTTTCAAAAGACAAGGGCCTAAGACGACTGAAAAGCGGAGTTTCCTTCTTTCGTTCTGCCGGGTAAAATCAATTACTTTAGGCGACATTTGTAGACTAACCTACACGTACTAACGTCCGCATGTGGCGACGCTCGAGTATTACTATTCAGCATTTTTACTATATTTCTAGGTTTCCTATTTCTACGTTTAATCGGCCCATGTCTCAGCCACAATATTTTGAGGCCAATATTATTTACGAACCCAGTTAAACTTATTTACTAGCCTATTTCAGCGTGCTCATTATTAAATTTAGGCGACGCTTGTTGTAGACTGGCATACATGGTACCAACGCTCCTTTTTACTATGTTTCTACGTCAGTGTTCTAATTATAGACAATGGGTCGTGTCTTATATTATTTGTTATATTTTTATTATTCATTATTTTCACTTGACTCGCATAAATAATTTTGTTCGAAGAACATTTATATGCAGTTGTACTTCGCAGCACTTCACTTGCAATTTGCAATGTCTATATTGTGCTATATCATCTTGTGCCTCATTTGATGATTTAAATCTAAACTTACTCCAAAATTTGTTTTTATTTCTCTCTATTTTCTAGATGGCAGCACACAGTCTATCATCAATTCAATCCTCAGTAGTGTCTGAACCCCCATCATCTATTGGAAAAAAACAAGGCTATGATGTAACATTCAAGAAACGTCCGATAGCAGAGTTTTTCTGTGGATTGTGTCAGTTTGCGTTGAGGTGGCCTTTGCAAGCAACATGTGGCTGCAGGTTTTGCAAAGGTTGCATTCATCGTTATGCAGAGTAAGTCTGAGATGGAGACTTTTCTACTTAAAATGCTTTTTGCAAACATTTTAGGAATTTTACATAGAAAACTTTACTTGTTTTTGATCAAACAGAAATGGTTACCAAACAAACTCATGACGCAAAATTGATATTTATTATAAACAGTTCATATATTTCCTTCCCCTGCGACAGAAGTTGGTATAAATATAACAGATAAACAGGTTAATGTTTGATCTTTTTGTATGATCTTAAAAAATAATAAATAAGAAACAAATGTACATGTTTGTGTTATGACAGGGTTTGATTAGTGATCAATATTACCTTAGTATTTTTTAGGTTGATATACACCCTCAATCCTCCTGACATTTTCTTGGTTGTTTCATATTGTCATAGGTTGGAATAATACTTTTCCTTTTTCATCTCGGTTCCTAATTTTTTTTTCTGATTCTTTCAAACAGCCTTACAGAATGCAGGCCCGTTGCCAGTGGGGTTTTTCTGGGTGTGAGGTCCACGGTCGAAGTCCCAGTGGGGGTCAGTGAAACCCCCAAAGCAAGAGGATTTTTCTGCTTTATGGGTCAAAATAATGATATAAAAGCAGATATGTTTGAAAACGTCTGTGTCTGTGTGATTCTGTAGTGCATTAGTTGGGTCGGAGGACTTATTTTGAAAATTTTAAGAGGGGGGGGGGGTTCGCCAGAAAAGAGGGGGGTTTGCTAGAAAAGGGAGGTTCTCCCGAACCATAACCCCCCCCCCAGGATACGATCCTGGAATGGTCCTCAAAAAACAGCCTTACAAAGTGATCCCCACAAACAGCCTTTATAAATTGATCATGACAAACAACCTTATAGAATGATTTTCACAAACAGCCTTACAAAATGATCATCAAAAACAACTTTTGAGAATGATTCTCAAAAATCGCTTTACAAAAATGTTCCTCAGAAACAACCTTACAAAAATGATCCTCAAAAACAGCCTTACAAAATTTCCTCAAAAAGAGTGTTACAATATGATCCCCAAAAACAGCTTTACAAATGATCCGCACAAACAGTCTTGCAAAATGAATCTCAAAAACAGCCTTACAAAAATGATCCTTAAAAACAGCCTTACAAAATGATCCTCGCAAAAAGCCTTACAAAATGACCCACAAAAACAAACTTACAAGAATAATCCCCAAAAACAAACTTACAAAATGTTCCTCCAAAACAGCCTTAAAAAATGATCCTCAAAAATAGCCATACAAAAATGAATCTCCAGAACAGCCTTACAAAAATGATCCTTAAATATAGTCTTACAAAATGATCATAACAAACAGCCTTACAAAATGATCCTCAAAAGAACCTTACAAATGATCTTGACAAACAGCCTTACAGAATAATCCTGAAAAACAGCCTTACAAAATGATCCTCACATACATCATTACAAAATGATCCTCAAAAGCAGCCTTACAGATGATCTTTACAGACAGCCTTACAAAATGATCCTTAAAAACAGACTTACAAAATGATGCTCAAAAACAGCCTTACAAAATTTCCTCAAAAAGAGTGTTACAATATGATCCCCAAAAACAGCTTTACAAATGATCCGCACAAACAGTCTTGCAAAATGAATCTCGAAAACAGCCTTACAAAAATGATCCTTAAAAACAGCCTTACAAAATGATCCTCGCAAAAAGCCTTACAAAATGACCCACAAAGACAAACTTACAAGAATGATCCCCAAAAACAAACTTACAAAATGTTCCTCCAAAACAGCCTTAAAAAATGATCCTCAAAAATAGCCATACAAAAATGAATCTCCAGAACAGCCTTACAAAAATGATCCTTAAAAGCAACCTTACCAAAATGATCCTCAAAAGAACCTTACAAATGATCTTGACAAATAGCCTTACAGAATAATCCTGAAAAACAGCCTTACAAAATGATCCTCACATACATCATTACAAAATGATCCTCAAAAGCAGCCTTACAAATGATCTTTACAGACAGCCTTACAAAATGATCCTTAAAAACAGACTTACAAAATTATGCTCAAAAACAGCC
>NW_022683367.1:72915-82351 GCF_011630105.1 Anneissia japonica | reverse complement strand
CAAACAGCCTTGCAGAATAAGCATGAAAAACAGCCCTACAAAATGATCCTCACATCCATCATTGAAAAATGATCCTCAAAAGCAGCCTTACAGATGATCTTTACAGACAGCCTTACAAAATGATCCTTAAAAACAGACTTACAAAATGATGCTCAAAAACAGCCTTACAAAATTTCCTCAAAAAGAGTGTTACAATATGATCCCCAAAAACAGCTTTACAAATGATCCGCACAAACAGTCTTGCAAAATGAATCTCAAAAACAGCCTTACAAAAATGATCCTTAAAAACAGCCTTACAAAATGATCCTCGCAAAAAGCCTTACAAAATGACCCACAAAAACAAACTTACAAGAATGATCCCCAAAAACAAACTTACAAAATGTTCCTCCAAAACAGCCTTAAAAAATGATCCTCGATAATAGCCATACAAAAATGAATCTCCAGAACAGCCTTACAAAAATGATCCTTAAATATAGTCTTACAAAATGATCATAACAAACAGCCTTACAAAATGATCCTTAAAAGCAACCTTACCAAAATGATCCTCAAAAGAACCTTACAAATGATCTTGACAAACAGCCTTGCAGAATAATCCTGAAAAACAGCCTTACAAAATGATCCTCACATACATCATTACAAAATGATCCTCAAAAGCAGCCTTACAAATGATCTTTACAGACAGCCTTACAAAATGATCCTTAAAAACGGACTTACAAAATGATGCTCAAAAACAGCCTTACAAAATTTCCTCAAAAAGAGTGTTACAATATGATCCCCAAAAACAGCTTTACAAATGATCCGCACAAACAGTCTTGCAAAATGAATCTCAAAAACAGCCTTACAAAAATGATCCTTAAAAACAGCCTTACAAAATGATCCTCGCAAAAACCCTTGCAAAATGACCCACAAAGACAAACTTACAAGAATGATCCCCAAAAACAAACTTACAAAATGTTCCTCCAAAACAGCCTTAAAAAATGATCCTCAAAAATAGCCATACAAAAATGAATCTCCAGAACAGCCTTACAAAAATGATCCTTAAATATAGTCTTACAAAATGATCATAACAAACAGCCTTACAAAATTATCCTTAAAAGCAACCTTACCAAAATAATCCTCAAAAGAACCTTACAAATGATCTTGACAAACAGCCTTGCAGAATAATCCTGAAAAACAGCCTTACAAAATGATCCTCACATACATCATTACAAAATGATCCTCAAAAGCAGCCTTACAAATGATCTTTACAGACAGCCTAACAAAATGATCCTTAAAAACAGACTTACAAAATGATGCTCAAAAACAGCCTTACAAATTGATCCTCAAAAACAGCCTTACAAAATGATCCTCAAGACTAGGCTTACAAAAATGATTCTCAAAAACAACCTTACAAATGATCCTTAAAAACAGGCTTACAAAATTATCCCCAAAAAGAGCTTTACAATATGATCCTCGAAAACAACCTTACAAAAATGTCCTCAAAAATAGCCTTACAAAAATGATCCTCCAAAACAGCCTTACAAAAGTGATCCTCAAAAGCAGTCTCACAAAATGATTCTCAAAAAGAACCTTACAAGATGATTCTCAAAAATGCAATAATAAAGAATAATTATAATTTATTTTTAATATTAGAAAATTATGGCTTTATACTATGATATAAAATTTAGGCAATCAGCTAATAAGAAATGATTAAGTGAAAGAAATAAAAAAGTAACATACCAAAAGAAGGATATTGGACGATAGTGTTGAGAACTACTTTAACCACAGGTAGGCATAAATTAGTGAAAAGCAATAAATGCAAATACCTGTTAACTGAAAAGTTGCTTCTGGTCACAAACAATATGTAGAATGTGACGATCTTCTGACCATCTTTGATAAACTATGCAAATATGAACAACCTTGAGTTGCAGACAGGTACATGCGACTAGTCTACCAATGGCATAATTATGTCTGAAACATTACAGTACACTGAATCTTTTCATGCGATGATTAAGAACTTTTGTATTCATATAGGTCAATGCCATAACCTAGGGAATTTTCCCCCATCAAGAAATGCATTGTATTTCAGGGTGGCTTTTCTATTTTTATTGTGAGAAACATTGACTAATCAAATTGAAATATTTGTGGAATGTTTATATTTATTCTAATATATATTTATAAAGCTTAAATGTTAATATAAATGAGTAAAAAAGGTGATGACCGATATTGAACAATTATAAATAATTTTAGCTGCAGACAAAAAATTTAGTTCTCACACCCCATACACAATAAAGGCAGACAAGGAGGCATACCACAAAACTTATTTCAATAGTTTCATGTTTATGTATTGGCTGGTTGAAAATTTAATAAAATCAGTAACAAATATTACCACTCAAACACTAAAATAAAGTGTTCATGCTACTATAATTGTAATATATTTATTAAATTTATTTCAATCTTACTTTGCATTAAAAAAGAAGACAAATCCATTTGAATTAAAGCTCATAATGAGACGTTTTATAAAAAAAAAAAAGAGGATTGAATACCTTAGTATACAGTACTGTGCTATTGGAACAGTGGGTGATTCAGGGTTTCGCAAAAAGAGACTCCCCTCCCCACAAAGTGAACATCCCAACCTCACCTATCAGAACATTGGTCCTTAATTGCCATCTCCATTCTGGACCTGCCACATAATAATATATAAAAAACAAAAAATTTAACTCTTATGTTAATTGGTGGTGGGAAAATCCACACAAAATTTGAAAATTGTATTATCCTTTGTATATTTCCTATAGACGTGCAGAATCAGAGCAATTCCTCTGTCCCAGCTGCAAGGAAGAGGAAATCTCTATAAACGGAATGAATCCGGATCATTTTGCCCGAAAAAAGATTGATAATATGGTAATATTCTGTCCCAACAAGTCAAGCGGATGCGGAGATGAGTTTATGTTGAAGGAGTTAAAATCTCATCTCGAGCAGTGCCCCTTCGAGGTGGTTGAGTGCATGCATAAAGAGCGTGGATGCGTTGCGAAAATGGCCCGTCGTGACTATATGAACCATCTGAAGATAGATTGTCACTTTCGTGTCGTAACATGTGACCACTGTGGAGAGGAGATCACGATGCAAGATAGAAAGGTAAACTCATACAAGAGCCCAGTGATAGTATAAATTAAAAAGTACCATCTAGTTCATTAGGTCAGGAAGCAATTATATTTAACTTCTATCATCTTCATACAGTCGGATAGGAGGCCATAAAAAAGAACCATCTAGGAACAGTGTGTGGAGTTGATACATGGTATTTGGCTACATTGAGGCAGGAAATGATGTGTAATTAATATTCACATTGATACCATTATAATACAGCCCTGCCCAGACATCAGATTTAGTTTGACAAAAACATGCCTAATAAATATGGTTGTGATGACATCACATCACAACTATATATGGGCATTCAACAGGTTTTGTCAAAGAAATTTGATAATCTGGACAAAGCTTAAGGGGACATTCAACTTAAAAGAACCATCTGGGTCCAGTAGGTTGGGAATCCATTCTTTGTATTTGACTACAGGAAACTATGTGTATTTAACAATCAAATTAATACCATTTTAATACAGAGGCTAAACAACATTCAGTATTTGGCTACATAATACGATGTACTGTATTAATAATCAAATTTATACCATTTTAATACAGAGGCTAAAAGGAAATTCAAATTAAAAGAATTATCTTGGTCTGGTAGGTTGGGAGTCCATATTTAGTATTTGACTACAGGAAACCATGTGTATTTAACAATCAAATTAATACCATTTTAATACAGAGGCTAAAAGGACATTCAACTTAAAAGAACCATCTTGGTACAGTGGGTTGGGAGTCCATACTCAGTATTTGACTACAATATACTATGTATTATATAGTTAATAATCAAATTAATACCATTTTAATACAGAGGCTAAGAGGACATATGGTTGTGCCTTTCGTCCCAGGAGTACAAGTGGGTGTATTGCATTGCAGGTTCAAACACAATGCACTGATTACAGCTCCAACATTATGGAATTCTACCCTGGGAGCTGAGTATGCATTTCATTGGTGCTTGATCCAATGACCCGGGGAATTACATGAAGCCATATGAGGCCTTGTTGGCATAAACTACTGCACAAACATATTATTATTATTATTATTATTATTATTATTATTATTATTATTATTATTATTATTATAGAGAATAACTTGATAAAAAAGAAACCTAGGCCCCCTAAATTTTTCAAAATAAAACTAAAATGGAGAAAAAAAAAATTATTAAATTAGGTCTGATAATGCCATTTCTGGCCTTAGAGGTGCCCAAATCATAATTTTCTTACCTTAGCCCCAACCATGATAGAGCTGAGGTAGTCTAGAGCTCTGCCTGTTAAGGTCCTTTCCTGGGCCCTTCTATTTTGAATTTCTATTTTGCTGCATGTCTGCAATTTTGCTGCATGTCTTTAATTAGAGGTGTTCATTAATTTTGTTTTCTCATTTACTTACTTACTTTAAGGTGTCATATTTAGTAGCTGAACATTGACAACCATAGTCTATCCTTTGTCCTCCACTAGTTTTTTTGCCTCCCTGTAGCTATTTACACCCATCCAATCTTCCGCAAAACTTTTCAGCATGCTTGAAGAAATATATAAGAAAAGTAAAAATGCAAATGTGTAAGGTGGAAAAAAATAAAATATATGGTACCATTAGGTTTTCAAGATATTAATAATAATAATAATAATAATAATAATATTATTATTATTATTATTATTATTATAACAATAATAAAAAAAAGTGGGTTTTGTAAAGCGCATAATACAGAGGTCTTGAAGATCCTATCCTTTATAAGACCATTTAAATTCCAGTCACAAAGTAATCTTTACTTGGAGGGAGATGTATGCACATTACATTTGGTATTATACAGTGTTAAGGTAACCACAATATTATTTGTAAATGTAAAGAATATTAATGTTTTTAAATCTTTAACATTCCAATTTGACAAGTGAAAGATGACCAGTTTGACTTAGCATGATGGTTTGAATGGATTATACACTCCACTGCTGAACATGGATTATTGATATTTACTTTCCCTCCAAAATTTTATCAGATCCACAGAGTGCTTTAAAAAAAAATTTTTTTTTTAAAATTATAAAATACTTACTATAGCTCTGTTTCAAGGGTATAGTACCTAATAAAAGGAAAACAAAGGCCTACATTCAAAATTTAATGAATAATAATAATGATTATTTATTTATACAGCATATTTTCAGATTTCTGTTTAATGCACTTTACATAAAAAGATGATAAAATACAATATAAAATAGGCAACATTATACAATGAAATTACAAAAATATTATATAGAAAAACTACAAAAATATACTTATTATTAATTACATAATTATTAGAAATTTGAAAATTCACAGTTAAAAAATAAATATTAATTACCTACCAAACTATAACTTACAATTATTCCAAATTATTACAGATCAATTAACAATTTTAATTCATTATTACAATATGGAAAGACAATATCAATTACATGGAAAGACATTATTACAATTTACATTAATGAAATTAATTTAAAAAATGTGAATTCACTACTAATGATTACCTAATGGAATTATTACTTACAATTAATATTTACTTAAAATTTAAGTATTTAAATTAAATAACACTATGATTATTCAAATACCATAAATAAAACAAACATCTCAAAATGTACAAATATTCAATTTAGAAATATAAAATTGAAATAATTTACAAGTTTCACAGGTCAAATTACTAAATGTCATCAATATAATAATGTCAGCTATAAATCTTTAATTAAATGGTTAACAAGTATAATGATAATGAATAAATCACTCACATTCCTCCCATTTTAGTATTTCTATAAATGAATATGACCCTAATATTACAAATTGTTCTCTCATATAACTAGTGCAACATTTAACAAATTGGCAAGTTGTGCTTGCATTCACTGTTTGTTTTGAAAGAAATAAAATACAATAACACATTTTGATAATTGAGTTAAACATGTCTAAAAGTTGACTCACCTATGCATGATGTACACAGCCTAGCTGGTTGGTATAGGTCAGTTAACTATATTTAGGCCTGCAGGAACAAACTGACTTCAATCCCATGGCCTAGAGAAACACTAAACATTACACCCCCTTAGGCCTACAGATGCTACCTAGCCAGTGTGCAGGGAAAGACCAGTGTTCCAGACAATGTAACTGTACATCCTGTGGCTCTCAAAATTTGAATTCTCCATCATGCTAACTAAATATTAACCAACTAGTATCCTCACAATTTTGAAATATACCACATAACAACCATCTAGTACGTAGTATCCACGTTTTTCTCATAATCTGCATTTTGATTAGTCAGTGTTCCTATTGTCATCGTCATCACCTCTGACATCAGCTATTGGTCGTTGGTTATTTCACTTTGATTCGTGAAATTGGCAGACTGTCAAAGTTATGCTTCCTGAATTTTACGTATGAAGTTTAATGTCTATTGTATTTACTGTTTGCAGTACATTGCTCATATATATGTCATGAATAAATAAATTCAAAACATGCCAACAATCAATAAACCATTTGGTATTTAATTTGGATTTTAAGTGCTATAGGTAGCATGTCTTTCATGGTTTTTTTTTTGGTATTGGAACATTGCATGACTTTTTCCATAAATCGGGGACCATTTTGTGACTAAAACAGTGGTTAAAAATAATAGAAAAAACATAGAATAGTTGAGAAGCACAAACATTTAAAACCCAAGGAGACAGATTATCAGGACTTATTTATAGATTTCTTTGTCCCTCTTAATAATAACTTTATGTTCTTTATTAATGAAATTTGAAAGGCAAATGGGAAAAACCCATAAAACAGCAAATGGCCATATAATGCAAAACAATTTAAAATTAAAATTAAAACGGTATAAGAGACAGTATATATATTATCATCATTAGTAATCTGCATTCCTGTAGGTCTGTTTATGAGTTGAGATTCAGTTCCTCCGCTGGTCTCTTTTATCTTTTATGTGCTTTTCTTTTTGTTTCTTTGTAATGTCCAATCTTAAACATGTCCATGAACTTTTTCTTCATCTGCCTACTGTTCTCTTTTATTCTCCCTTCAATCACTTTCTTCATTAATCCATTTCCCCTCAGTACATGAATAATCCACCATATATACTATAATTAGTTAAAAGGCAAAATACTGAACAAAATAAGCTGTGGGGAACTATGGCTAGGTCTATATGAAATTCCTGAAGTGGGGGAAAGTTGTACAATACACTGTATACCTGACAACAACATCATTTTAATTTAAAAGTATTGTAGAAGCTTAAAAAACGCTTTTCAATTTAATAGTATTTTAATGCAGTGGCTAAGAGACCATACAACAATCAAATTAAAAACTATCTACAGTAGGTACATACTTAATATTATAACATAAAATGTTTCAAACATTTCATAGTTGTTGCTGATTATTCTTCTGATATAACTTATTTAAGAATTTGATAAATGAAAAATTCCTTATCTTTAACTCAATTTTCAGCAATGACCTGGGTGACCTGACAATACTAAGAAACTTATTTGTCCATAACGTTTGCAAAGCACATAAAAGATTAGTAGGCCTCTATAGGAACACATGAACAAAAATTGTAATATATTATAAATTCCTTTTATAATGCTGTATCACCCGATGAAGCCAGCATATATAAATAATTATAGTCTATAGAGTGCACCAGTGCTTTTATTTCTTTTGTACTTGGGGCTCATGTGCAAAATATTGCCAATAACAAACTTCTTAATTCTCTGATAATTAGTAGCTATCCTTTCCACATAAAAAAAAATATACACAGGTTATACAAACTACAGTTGGTCTTGCTATTTTTTATTTTACCTTGTTTAGAATTTTTTGTTGTGTTTAATATTCAAAGTAAACAAATTTTGTTTTCTCATCCAACTGTTCCTGCTGAAAGCATTTACTTTTAAATAATAAGGGGAATAGAAAGAAAAAAGTTAAAAATTATAAGACTTTAGTCATCAGCTTATACTATGATGAAACATTTTAAAAACATAAGATTATATTTATTGCATTACAAAAGATTAAATTTAAATCCGGTCACAAAGTGGACTTCAATTTGGAGGAAGATGTATTACATATTCATTCAGTGTTGTCTATGGATAATAACCGTAATTAAAGTACATAATTTGTGATGGTAAACAATATTTATGTTTTATGTTTAACATTGATAGGTAAAATATGTTAAATTTGACTTAACATTTTTGATGGATTTTCCCCTCCACTGTTGAACATGGTTTTATTGATATTTTTAATTTTCCAAAATTTCTCCAAAATTTAGTGAGATATACTTTAGTATATTCAGAAAAATATTAATCTGACAGACATGCTTCCCAATTGATCTTAGAAAACCAATAGGTCACTGATTAATCTCAGATAAGATAGTATAATACTACTTCAAGTATCGAAATGCATTTTGATACATGGAATATGTATTACACTATCTAATCTATCTTATAGTGTCTCCATTATTAAATGAGACTGATCCTAAAATATTACAAATTGTTACCTCATACTTCCATCTAGTGTCAACAAATTGATAAGTTGCAGTCTTTGTCTGGAAGAAATAACTTAAAATACAATAACACATTTTGATAAATTTAGTTAAAAATGTAGCAAGAATGTTAACTTGCCCTCCTACAGCCAGACTGGTTGGTATGGATCAGGTGACTAAAAACCTGGGCCTACAGAAACATTGATAACATGCTAGGCCTACCTAGTAGTATGTCATCTGAAAGCCAGTAGTGTTCCAAGACAGTGCTGCACATCATACAGGCTCCCAACATCACAGGGTCTTGTATTTTCCCAGCTAAAATAACTGTATCATAACTTGTGTCCTGATAATCCACCAGTATTAATACACATGTTTCTTTTATACACAACCATGTGATTTGAAATTGCATTCAGCACCTGTTGGTGTCGTCATCATCCATTGGTCGGTTGAAATCGTTCCTTTTGACACAAAGTATTTTTACTTCCTGAATGTGACACGACGTAATGAACCGTGAAGACTTGTTTCTACTGTTTACGTTTACTCATGTGGTAATTAAACAAGTTCAACATACCAACAGTAAATAAATAATTTAAAGGTATCAGATATAAATAAACGGTGGTGTATAATGAATTGATATGCCATAGGCACTTGACAGACCTGGCAACACCGCAATCTAGAAACTAAGCCAGAGGACTAAACAGAGGAGAGGAAAACATCTCATCCAGTATGAACTCTTTGTCAGAATTTTGATGAAAATAATGGTCTGATGACTTTATATTTCAAATTATAAAATAAACTGTTACTGTTAAAAACAGTACCTTAAGGCGAAAGTAGTGTCGCTAAGGGGAAACTTAAACGACA
>NW_022683367.1:42189-72460 GCF_011630105.1 Anneissia japonica | reverse complement strand
TTGTTGAACAGTACTGTATGGATACTTAGCCCCTAAATATGTGGGATTTTCCCAGAAACATGTTTGAGCTATTTTTAGATGGAAGGAAATTCCAGTGTTTGAGGTAGCTTGATTAATGGTTGGTGGGCAAGCAGCCAGGAATAGTCCATTTTGATGACAGGGATACTTGTTTTATGATTTGAAAAACAATTATCTTTTCAAATAATTAAAAAATTATGGTTACTGTCCTGAAGTGAAAAAAATGGGTTTGTTTGTGTACAGTTGCTCATAAATATTAAACATTTTGCAGTTTTAATTATTAGAAACATTTGGTAGGATCATGGAGAAATGAAGTTTAATCTTATTTTTGCCCATGTTAGGATTCAGCATTTCAAATAGTGCGTAAATGATACTTATATGAAATCATCATGATAAGGGAATTTTCCGAAATGTGAATGAAATTTTCAGTTATAAAATGTTGGTGATTTGCATTAAGTATAAGAGACATTGTTTTAAGTCTTGAAATGCATTTACATCAAATGAGGTAGGTGAGTCATAGTGTTAGTGAAAAAAATATTTAATAATGATAATGGTGATAATGATATTTGATAAGGATAAGCATATGAATAAGGATAATGATAATAAATCAGGAGTAGGTTTGGAAACTGTTTCCATTCTGGTTCAAATATATACATGCTGAATTCTTTGTCGACTGTAGTTAGATGCCCTGGAATTAATGTTGATGTATAAAATAATATCACTGGTAGCAAACAATTGACTAACACATTATTATTTCTATACTACTGTTGAATAATTGTTGATTATTTATTGTTTATTTGCAATAATAAGTGATATACTTGATATAAGACACACCTCATTTTTAATTACCTCGTATTTAATTGGCTAGTTATAACTTTGATTTTAATCTGATTGGTCAGTTTTTATTTGCTTTCTGTAATATACTTCTGTAAATATTGTAAACATATATGGATGGGTGAGATTTTCTCACTAGTATTCTTGAAAATGATCAATTAGATCAAAATGTTGAATCTCAAAATGTCTTTCTCTTTTCAGAGTTACTGTCTTTTTGTTACATTTTTATTTTATACATATGCTTTGGCCAGCAGTCTATTGGCTTCATCATTTGTTGTTGAACCAACGTTTTTGTATAAAGAATGACATAAAAAATAAAACATTCAAAAAATTTATAGAAAAACAAAAATTAGATGACAGTAATTAACAAAAAAAATTAGACAATTCATTTACAATACAAATCGGGTTTTTTTTTTAATTCTGGAAAGATCTTTCAAACAATTTATGTACTTCCAAGAGGTTCGAATTTGTTGTGTAAAACATAATATAAAGAAAGAAATTGTAGAAATAAAAGAAAGTGAAATTCTCAAATTCATTATTAAAATTGATGTTAAAGGTTATGTTATGTGAAAAATAATTGTTGGGTTTAATCTTCTTTCTGGTTTTCAATCTGTTTCCACAACACTTATACCTATTATTAATAATGCAAGGGGCTGTGTGTAGAATGGTGGAATTCCTGAAAAAACATGAATAACAATACAGTACTAGCTTGTAGAATTGACACAAAGGCTGAATGGTTCATTGCATCAGAACAGTTCTAGCACAAAATTACTGTGTGAGGTATATTCCATTTTTAGCGGGAAAATCCAAAATGTACCAAAATACCAAATTTAAACCATGTCAGTTAATAGAGAAATTACATTTTAGTAGGATGATCTTGGTTGAAAAACTGATGAACACAGTAGGCTTTGTCAAATTATTTAATATATAATATAATGGTTGTATTTATTTTTTTAATTCGTAAGAGTATCTGATGATTAAATATACTTTTTGTTTTTGCGTTCAACAGATGCAAGACCACTTGAAAAATGATTGTGCTAAGCAATCATCCCTTTGCAATTTTTCCAGTTATGGTTGCAAATTTAGGGTGAGTTATTCTTTGTTGACAACTTGCTTTTTACTAATAAAAATTTGTTGTTAAATGTATTTATATTTTCAATTTTACATCTACTTTATCAATTAATAAGTAGAAATATTTGAATTGACATCTGCCAGCAAATATCAATATAACAACAGCAGTATTTATGTGTCTTAAAAAAAATTGCTGTGGCAGAGATACGGTATTGTATCTTAACTACTGTTTGCTAAAGGTACGGTAATTTGTGTTATCAATAAATTGTGCCGCCAGTGTGACAGCATCATAAAAAATACATTATTTTTTTCTTTCTTTCCTTCTTGTTTTCTTTTCTTTCTTTTTCCCTTTTCCTTTTTATTTAATTGAAAACAAATAACCTACAGTATTTAAAGATCATTTTCAGCTGCCACTCTTTGGAACCCTGATACCGAATTACCCTCAGTTACTATTTTGCTGTTTTTAAGACCAAACTCACACACACTTTTTTGAAATCTAAACATGCACAGCGTCTTAGATTTTTACTTCAGTTTGGTGATATTGGCACCTTGTAAATTATTATTATTATAACTCTAAATTTAATATTAATTCATTGCATTAGACCGTAGAGTGTTTTTCTCATGTTACTCTTTGTAATTTAAATGAATGTTATGTTAAAGTTGTTGAATTGTTGTTGTTAGGGTTTTCCTATCGATATGAAAAAGCACATGGCTGAGGACTCCGATCGTCATATGGAGATGGTGACTAAGTACACTGCACAGCTGGAGTTGAAATACACTGAATCAATGCGCATGGTGAGTGAACAACAGAGCAAGATGAACCTGATGGAGAGAAAACAGGAGGAAACTGAAAAAGAACTAAAAACACTCAAAGAGAAAAGCCTTAAGAATGAGAAGCAGCTTCAGAATCTGCAGGTGTGTTAAGAATTTGACATAAAGTGAACAACATTTGAAAAAAATCAGAAGTAGGAGACTCGGAAAATTTTTGTTTTGTTTTTACCGTTGCCATGATGGAAAACATCAATATTTTATCAGTTCATGAAATAAAAATCATAGTCCTGAGGTTATGTTAACATTATACAAATCTACTTTTAAATGCGAAGCGTTGCATACTGGCCTAAATATAAAATCTAGTCTGATATACTGTAAAAATGTGTTGTACCAAAATATGGTTAGGATTTTTATAAACACACACACAAGTTAGGATAGCCACATGGCCCCTTCTTACCTTTTTTTTCTACATCGCAAACCCATATAGTATTAGTTACACATTGTAATAATATTAATTAACTATATAAGCTACAGTGCAGCCCTGACACAGATCTAGTTTTGTTTTTACCATTTACCATTGCCATGGAAACACAATTTTAGAATATGGAAGTACTGTATTCAAAAGGGATTTCCCCTTTGCTGCTGTGGCTGATAGATGCTAAATAGTATGTTTTTTTCTGAATGGTATGTTTTAATATCATGTATACTGCAGTATTATTACAATACAGGGGCATACTTTAGGCTTGTTTTGAGAGGGGGGGGGGGTTGTTTGGAAATTGAAAATTCGGAACTAAATTGGCACCCCCTCCCCCTTCCAGCATATGCCAATGTCATGGATAAGTATAAGATGCCAACCAGATTTAGATTCTGCAAATAAGGGAAAGGCGGTTACAAGGTATTAATTGAAGAATTATTTTTCATAAATTTAATGTTTATATAATGTGTAAACCATTTTATTTTTTGTCTTCTTGGCGCTTGTTGTAGTTTTCTCCCTCCACAAGACAGGATTACTAGAAAGTTCATACTTTATTTATCACTTTAGAGGCTCTTTTTGAATCTGGTAATAGACAGAAAAGAGGAACAATATATTAAATAACAGATAAGATAACAAAAAGTTCCGAAAATAAATCACATTTTCTCCACATCATACTATCTACTAACACATAGAGAATGATCGCGAGTCGGTTGGATGTCATTACCGACTTAGAGAAGAAAGTTGCTGCAGCATCAAACAAAGACGACATCTCTGAAATAAGGGCACTCTTGATCACTGAGCAAGATGCAGTTAAGGACATTAGACAAAAACTTCAAATGATGGAAGATTCTCGTTTTGTGGGTGTATCTGTCACAGGAGCATCTGGTGGTATTGGTGCTGCACAGTTAAGTGAGTACTATTTCCATTTTACAGCATAAGAAGATAATAATATCGTAGAGCTTTATGAACTAGTATGAGGATTCACCATACCTGAACAGTACTTTGAAAGACTTCGTGTTTTTTTTTTGAAGACTATTAGACTAAAATTAAATTCCTATTATCATTATAAGTAAAGTGTAAAGTTCAATTATCTGCTAAAATTTTGATTTTCTGTTTGATTTTTGTACCTGAATTGAATGGTCTTCAATACACAGTTCCTAAGGAATACACAGTCACCTACGTCTCAAGTCCCTGAATAGCGGACCCTACACTGCCTTAAGCAACCAAAATCTCCTGCAAGTTAAATATAGTAGTCTTCCTGAAGTTAGTTGACTTAATAGCAAAATACAATATAATAAGTTTTGTTAGAATGCTCATAAAACCAGTTATTTCTGAAGAGATTTCTCCCAACTTGGAACCCCTGGCAGTTGGTACTATTTTTTGTGATTAATTTCAATTTATTTCCTTCCACAACCAACAGCAAGTACACTCACCAATAGGATGAGTTTTTTTTCAGTTGTGAGAATAACAACCATGATCTTTCATGACTTGAACAAATAAAATCATGATTTCTCATAGGATTTGAGAAACAAATCATGATTTTAAATTCTCACATGATTTTAATAAACAAAATCATGACCTCACAGGATTTGAGAAAAATATCATGATCTTAACATTTCAACAAATAAAATCATGATATCTCACATTATATAAACTCATGATCTCATGAGATTTAAAACAGTAAAATCATGGTTTCTCACAGGATTTAAAGTAAAAATGTCATAAACTCTAACATTTCAAAAGTAAAATCATGATCTCACAAGTTGAGAAAAATATCATGATCTCTGACATGGTTTCAACAAATAGAATATGATGCTGTACCAGAGAATTTGAGAAAGATATCATGGTCTCTAACATTATTTCAACAAGTAAAATTGTGATCTTGCAAGTAAAATCATGATCTTAATGGATTTGAGAAAAAATCTTGACCCTACTTGATTTGGGAATCAAAAGGCACAGTCTCATAGGATTTGAGAAAGAAGTCATAATCCCTCATGGGATTTTAGAAAGAAGTCAAAATCCCTCGCAGGATTTGAGGAAGAAGTCAATCCCTCATAGGATTTGAGGAGGAAGTCATAATCCCTCATAAGATTTGAGAAAAAAGGTGATATTCTCACCCAAGATTTGTGAAGAAAACCCATGGCGTCTCACATGATTTGAGAAAGAATTCCTAAGCTCACAAGATTTTGCGGTAAATGATCATGAGAAAATGTTCAGTGTCTCAGGATTTGAAGATAAAAAGGATTTGATTTTAGAGTGAAGTAAGATGTCAGGTTGTCGTAAGTATACTGTAGTTGTCTGCTGCTAAATGAGGAGGAAAGAATGTTACATCATTATTTATTTTCAGTAGAGTAATAATAAAGTAAGTAGTGTTTGAAAAACTTGCGAGAAGTTGATGAAACTATTATGTTGGTAATAGATTTTACAATAATACTTTACTGTGTTACTGTACAACCAAAATAAAATAGTTATCAGTAACCATTGTTTGATGGTCTTCTATTACAACTGTTGACTTTTTCGAAAGGGTAATAACTAAGAGAAAAAGATACCATTAGAATGTAAATTGGTATTTTAATAGAATGAAAGATTAACTTATATCAAAAAAGTAATCTGATAATCAGATATTTGAACTCTTCTTGGCCTTAACCTCATAGGGTTTGAAAAATGGTCTTATGTAGAAATGTAGAATCGGGCATGTATGATACATTGTTGTTTTACATTTTAATTTTTTTGTGCAAAAGTTAATTTATTTTCAGATAAACAAAATCAACATAATTCTAATAATTATTAATATTATTGATATTATTTGTTAATATTACTGTTTTTACTATTTAGATAACTTCCATAGCCGAATCACCACTCTCGATAAAGATGTTGGGCTTCATTCCGTTCGCTTGGCGGAACAGGATCTGAGATTCCAAATTTTGGAGACCGCAAGCTATGATGGCGTGCTCATCTGGAAAATAAAGGATTTTCAACGTCGTAAGCGGGATGCAGATTCTGGCAAAACTTTGTCGCTGTACAGCCAGCCTTTCTATACAAGCCGCTTTGGTTATAAGATGTGCGCCAGAGTGTATCTCAACGGAGATGGTATGGGAAAGAATTCACACGTTTCTCTCTTCTTCGTTGTCATGAAGGGAGACTATGATGCACTTCTTCCTTGGCCATTCAGACAAAAGGTAGGGAAGTTTTTGATTTCAAACATTGTTATTTTGTATAGTTTCATTCTAATGTTTACCTCAGAAAGGAGAACAGAAAACCAACAGGAAGCTGACCTCAGAACTGTGTTGTAAATCGTTGACGTATAAAGAACAATTTTAATATCAAGGTTTATTGAGGGTGATCAAGGTCATTGATGCTATTCACCAAAGGTAGCTGTAATTTTTTATGATTGCAAAAGATACAGTAGTTACACAGTCCAGCACATTAAAACAGTTAGCAAGCTAGATAGAAATGATACTATGCATGATATCAGAGCCAATAAGTGGTTGTAAAGCAGGATTTTTACACTATTTAACAATCACAGAAGGATTTATATGGAAAAATATTACGGTACATTACAATACTACCTAACATCACAACTTGAGTGTCCTTTAATGTTTTTTTTGTACTCTAGTTATAAAGAACAGGATCCTAGTTTTGTAGTAAAAGAATCAAAGAATAAATTCTAACAGGCTCATGCAGTCTACCTTGTTCAAGTCAATATATAGAAAATGAATATATGAAGTTGACTGACACAAATTTTAATAATAATATGCTCAAAATTTTCCTGCCAACGCGCGTAATGGTGTAAAGCTAAAGCTACTCGACACAACTGACCTCAACTATTTGAGGGTAGCGCTCATGTAAATCGCATGTTGTAATAATTGTCGCACTTTGTAATACCTGTCGCACTTTGTAGTAACTGTTGGCAGACTTTGTAATAATCAAGCTGTCACAATTTGTAATAGCTGTCTGTCACACTTTGTAATATGTTGAGCTGTTGCACTCTGTAATAACTTGTTTCATTTAATTATCGTATAACTTTTAATGGATAAAAAAACATATTATAGAATGTTGCATATTATGGATGACTAATACTAAAAGGTCAAGGTCATATACAAGTTTTAATAATAATTTGGATTATAATTAAAACAATGATTTCAAAAATATATTTAGAAAATGTAAATACTAACACTGATAGATTTTGGTTTGCTAAAAACAGTTATTGTCTCAAAACTATTTAATACTTGGTTGTTTTACTATTATTAAATACACAATTACTAAACAAAGTTAACATATATTAAATATATATAGCCGAAAATATAGAAAAAGTAAAAAAAAAACTAAACAATTTGTAAAAACCAGTCAAATATTTGTAAGCTTTTGCATTGCTTCAAACATTTCTCATAGTGCAATACATAATACATTCTATAATATCAACTACACTAAAATATTGTATAATGTAAACAGTTTACCAAGAGGGGGATATTTTTCTTGAAGCTCCATGGAACACTTTCGAGGGAGGGATTTTGAGCGGCACCCAGCCATGCCCACTTTTTTTTGTCATCTGGGAAATCGCTTCCCACCTCGCCCCCGTCGGGGACCTTGGACCCCCCCCCCGGGCAAAACGTGGCACCACTACTAGTAGTATCATGCACATGCGCAACAGGAAACACTCCGACAACATATGCTGATTTTTGGCTACGTGCAACGCTGCCAACAAAATAAGAAAATGGGTTAAGCTTCTCAATACGAAGGTCGAGAGACGAGACAAAATGAACGAAGACCAAGGCTATAGTTAATAAATCTTTGGAAGAGTTATACAATAACAACAACAATTACGCACCTCTGTCTACAGTTATTTTTTATTTTCAATTAACAGTGGCCCACTTTACAATCGATAAAGAAATTACATATTATAAAAATGTTCAATCCAACGTGGTCTAACCATTAGAAGGGAAAATATAAGTAGAATTAAAATAAATCAATAATTATATTATAATATAATATACAACATTTTACAATACCACTTAACATGAGTTACATGTTGAATAAACACTATTTTTTCAATGGTATTAAGAAAAAATATTAATGAAGAATAAGTAAATTTAAAAACTGACCTGACTGTATATGACCTTGACCTTGTAGTATTAGTCATCCATAACATGCAACATTTTACATGTTTTTTCATCCATTAAAAGTTATAAGATAATTAAATGAAACAAGGTAATACAAAGTGCGACAGACTTTATTACAAAGTGCGACAGCTCAGCGTATTACAAAGTGCGACAACAATTATTACAAAGTGCGACAGGTATTACAAAGTGCGACGATTATTACAAAGTGCGACAGTACAGCTCATGCCAACTTTCACTTGCAGTCGCGCAACTACAAGCAAATGTTAGTTACCCAAATTGCTTTTGTTGCTTCCAACTGTAAATTATCTACAACTGGTTGCCAACGTTACCATAATTTGATACAAATTTAGCACATCAACACATGTTCAGTGGTGTAGCTATGGGGTAGTGCAGCTAGTGCAAAGCACTGGGGTACCGGGCTATTAGGGGCCTATTCATAAATAGATCTAAAAATAATTTAATTTAATTTAATAATGTTTTGAAGAAAAAAATGGCCAGCAGGCCCCTCAATAATATTTGGTTTTTACAGGAGTAATTATTGATTATTATGTTGATTACAATTCAGTGGTGTATTCAACTATGTCCCAGCTGCCCCGGTCCCCACTTGTTTTTTCAAAATTATTTTTTAAAATTGGGAAAAAAGGGAAATTATTAAAATTTTCAACCTGAGAGGGCCATTTCCGACCATCTAGAGGTGCTATAATTATAAATTTTCTTCACCCTCCACCTGTAAAAATCACTCCCTGCTCCCAGTGGCATCACCAGCGGGGAGCAGGTGGCTTAAGCCCACATAGGACAGGTCAAGTCCACTCCCCTCACCGGCCAGACCTCATAGGGCAGTCGGACCAACAAAAAAAAACAACACACGAGAGTGCCATTTTTGGCTACCCAGAGATACCTATTTTTTTATTTTTTTTAAAATCTCATTTACGAAACCTTTAGAGAATTCGTCTATCACATCAAAGTGCCAGGCAATTAATCTTGCACTGGTGCCCTTTCCCACCTACCTACGCCACTGAACATGAGTCTTCAATTAGCTTCAGTTGCTTTGGATTGCAGCAAAATAGAACATAGACTTGAACTGAAAGCAACCGGCCTAAAATCACTGTTGCTGATAAGTTTCCAAAGGTCAGTTGAGTCGAGTTGCAAAGGCGACATAAGCTTTAATTAATTTTTTTGTTTTTCAAACCAGGTACAAGATACCATGTAAAGCATTTGCGCTTGCATTAAAAAGTTTTGACGTTGCCTACTCTACGCACTTCCACGACAAATTATTGATGTTGCCTACAGGCTTGCTTGAAAAATAGATGTTGCCTACATGCTTTTGCGAAAGTTGTCGATGTTGCCTACGTGGTTGGTCAAAAAATTGTTGGTGTTGTCTACACACTTGCGTGAAAAATTGGAGACATTGCCTACACTTGCAAGCGTGTAATTGTTAAGTTTACTAGCATGTAGCATGCGTATTTACCATAAGGCCATGTTTGCGCAGCACTGATAATTTCTCCAAAAAATTTTCTTAAAATTCCCTCCAAATATTTTATCCCATCATGCAAAATTATGGACCACAATGCTGAGTGTTCAACATCAAAATATCCTTTTTGTTGACCCAGCAGGTGCCCACCCCTTTTTTGCCGCGAGATGGATAGTCCAAAAAATTGTTTGGTACTATTGGGAGATGTCTAACACATAGTGTTTCAGTGTAGCTATGAAGAGATTGAGAAGAAGACAAAAAAGAATACTAACTTTGTTTGGTGTACTTTACGGTACAACTAATAAACGATATTGACAAACCTAGGCCCAGAGTAGCTAGGTGGCACCGGTGATGTCAACCGCAGCCGTATAAAGCTTTTTTATATTTAATAAGCCTGGAAAATTTACTTGCTATTTATTAAGTGTTTGATACTAGGCCTACCTACTTGTTGCCTTAGAAACTTTCAACAACAACAAAGAATTTTTGCCATGGTACAAAAAGAATTCTTTACATGTACTGTGAATTTTTGTTATTTATTTTTGCATTTGAAGGTTTTTCCGATCTGATTATCCGATTCTCATCCAATAATTTATCAGAAATATTTGGCCCTGATTCTGCAGCGAAAAATAACAAAATGCCTGCTTTCTGATGATAATCAGGTAATAAGTGCTGCTGAAACATGGCCTAAAATATAAACAGGAGGTTTCCATTTTCTCGTGCACTACAGTGAGCAAGCAAACGAGCGAGCAAAATTGCAAGCAGCCATTTTTTGCATATTCAGAATATTTGTACGTTTTAAATACTATATTTTTGCCTCGCCAAGTCAGCTGGTCATGGGTATTAATACGTACAGGAAATTACAATAAGATTAAAGAAAGCTTATTTAGCTGGACCAAACTTGGGAACTTTGTTGTTATAACAATATAACCTACCTACTGAAATTATTCTTTATTCATTTTACCATGTAGGATATACAATACAGTACATTGTTAGTGTATCCAAGGACACAATTGGGCATTCCAAGTTTAAATAGATTAATACACATACAGTATAGAAACTAAGTATAACATCTCACAAATTCAGTTCTGTGGCAAATGTATTGAAAGCCTTTCATGACAATTTCGAAGGGGTTTTTAGCTTGAAAATCATCAATCAATTCATCTACTGGTAAGTGCATTTGTTTTATTGTATGGGCATTTTTATAATTCAGTACTTTTTTTTTTAATTCTAAAACTATTAATATTATCTCATTATTATACCATTCTTCTCTGTATTGTTTGATATATAGTAAATACTACTGGTTCATTGATTGATTGATTGATTGATTGAATGTTTTAGTATATAAATAAAGGAATAATCAACACATTTAGAGATTCAGGTCTCAAAAAGTTAAACACTTTAAGGTGCCAGTAGTTATTCATTCACTAGCTCACTAAAACTTCTATTACTACTTCTTTAAAAATGGTTTTATTTCTTCTTCATAGTGATCAACTACTGCTACATGAAGATTATTAGCCTATAACATCAAGGAATTGCTTTTTATCATCCACATTCTGGTTAGCTGCAGAATATGTAGAAAGGTGAAATCATAACTTAACATGAAGGTATCATTGACGTAAAAAAAGTGTTGACAACTGAAAGTATTGATGATGCTTGATTCGGGCATACTGTGGCCAGATTATTGACTCGCCTGTGGTTGCCCTGCTTTCAACAATTCTTTAAAAGCAATGAAGAATCTGTATAATCATCATGGATATTTTCATCTTTTGTTTTTGTTTGTTTCAAACAAATGAATGAACTAATCGACATACTATTGAAGGAACGAAATAAATGAATATACTAACAAATGGACGATTTAATTGAAAAAGAAAAATGAATGAAGAAATAGACAAACCAATGAGTGAAAGAATGAACAATTGATCATAATTTATTTTTAGTACAGTAACTCCATATATAGTACATGCAGGTCAACACCTGACATTCATATTGAATAGTTGAATACAGAATTTAAAGAGTTTAACGTTTATGTGGAGCACAGTGCTGAAATCATCAGTGTCTTGAACATTGAGGGAAGAAAAGAAAGGAATAGATTTCAAGATGTGGGTTTGAAAATGAAAGTGGTATGCTGAATGAATGTTTTATTAGCTGAAAGTTTAATATAGCAATGTTTTGAGAAGAAGACAGACAGGCTGGAGAGGAAATAGGAAGGGCAAGTGCTTTAGTCATGTACTGTAGGAGAACAATTTCTATTGACATTTTTTTGAAGAAAATTCCAGAAAGAGTCAAAGGAGAATTGATGAATTACTTGATGTCATAGAAATATGCTGCTGTTGCAATTAAATAAAAAGCAAAAGGCTGCTAAGTAAAGGAACCATGGACCTCAGGCTTATAACGTGATGTTTAAATTTAATTAAAATAATTAATAAATGCCTGGTTATTGCATGTACAATAGGCATAGTTTAGTCTGATATCTCCTTTTGTACCAGACCAAATTTCACAGAGTTGTGTTTAGGAAAATGAATACAGGTCCACTTTTGGGACTGGGGTTTTCCTGGACTTTAGCAGCATTTGTCTAAAATTAGAAAATATTTATCATATAGATAAAAGATAGGTGTTCATTTGGGGCTGCAGAAACTTGGTCTTCAATTGGAGGTGATTTCTAATTGAAGGGATTTTAATTACAGGTAGGCCTAAACACTTGATTTCACTAGTAGGTTTCCTCTACATTGCAGGTATTCCAGGTCCTAGGTCCTGTAGATCAGTTTTATGACATCAAAAAATATATTTGCTAGCTATCATTGTCAAAAGCTCTGTTCTATAATTGGAAGCTATGATACAATGCAATAA
The DNA here is from genome assembly GCF_011630105.1 of Anneissia japonica. NCBI lineage: Eukaryota > Metazoa > Echinodermata > Crinoidea > Comatulida > Comatulidae > Anneissia > Anneissia japonica. Next base: position 59,853 of record NW_022683367.1, on the reverse strand, counting down.
CACACTCTGATTGGTCAAGTAGTTTTGCTTGACTGCCATTTTGAAATATTCATTCAATGAATGTGTGAATGAATGAGATAAAATGAATAATCATATAATTTCTAACATGAGAACGCACTATAGTACACTACCTTTTACAATATTTTAACTGTTGCAGGGTTTGGTGTGGAGGCTTAAGGAGGGGTCGGTTAACTTCTATGTTCATTTATCAAAAATATTAAATCTTATGGGAATCATAATTAACGTAATTAATTGATATTTTTATTATGATATCCATATTTTTGGATGAAATAATATGACATTGTATGGGATCATAAAATATGTATATACTTGTTATATATAAAATATGATACCCATGTTTTTTGATAAATATGAAATGGTATAGTCATAATGTATATAATTGATATTATATAACTGATATATAATTAAAATGTTATATGATTGTAGTAAATGACCTATACAAAATTGTTCACATCAAAAGCCTTGTTTACATGGCAGGAGATCACCGTGATGATCGCGTTTATCCGTTGATATAGGTGTTACTTGGCCGTGTAAACGGAGTTAGTAACTCTGCTTAACGGATCAGTAACCGCGACAATCTATGCGTGATCTTTATGCAAATTAGCTGTTGTTTGACCTGTGTGAGTCATTGCTGGAAGTCGCTGTTGATAAACAGCGTGAAGACCATTGTTATTATTTGAAAAATTATGTTTTATCAATTACATACATTTTTTAACTTTTTTGACAAGCAGCAATGCATGCATTTTTTCGGGTCATTTGTAAGCATATGACTTCCTGGTACAACCGATAATTTTTTATCGTGTAGGCGCGCGACTGGAGATCATCGGTGTTACCTATCTGATAGCAAACGGCCATGTAAACAAGGCTAACAAATATTTATAAGGCCTTGATTCAGGCACAACAGAGAACCTTGTGAATACCCCTTAAGGGTATGTCTGCTCTACCATGGTACACAATGGAAAGACTCTAGGTAGCTTAAGTGCATCTGGGAAATACTCCTACAGAGTCAGGTGTACCATAAGCACACACCGGTTACTTGACAATGGCTTGGTTCCCCATCTTGTAGGAGCACTGCTGGGGCGCAAAGAAATGGCAGCCTCCCACTCCACACTCAATTTTTGTCAAAAAAACTGATTAGATTCTCAAGAAGTAAAATTTGTCATTTGAGGGGGTGGTTTTAGGAAACTTTTTGTTTATACCCTATGTTAGTTTTAGTGTTCTTTCAAGCAATAATAATTACATTCTATTATATTAAATTAGCAATAATAATAATAATATTTATTATTATTACTACTGATAAAAAAAAGGATTAAATTGATTTTCTTAATAAATTTCAGTTGGGAGACAAGTGCTGAAGCTGAGCAAATAGCATTTGACTTTAGTTTCAGCATTTTGTGTCTTAATATTTGTCTCTGTCACTCTTTCTTGTGTAAAATTAATTTATTTCATATTAGACCAAAAAAAATTGTTCCCCAAGCCTGACGTAACAAAAATCTCAATAAATCTGGGTCTGCTTTTTTTTGGTAAAAATATTACTATATTTATATACAAATAGGAGCCCGCCCTGCATGTATAGTATTTTTTTGGGAAGTTTCCTTTAATTAATACTGTGGCGGATCCAGGAATTCAAAATAAAGGGGGGGGGGCCAGACAGGAAGGGACTTCCACAGATGGAGGGTCAAGACCACCTCAACCCCACAGGTTGGGGCTGAGGTAAGAAAATTTATGATTATGGCAGGAATTTGCACACTTGGATTTAAATTTGAGTGATTTTCTTTTTTTACTGTATTTTGCCATTGTAAAATTTTTTTGTAATTCAGGAGATGTCTGGTCCAGCTGCCCTCCCCCCCCCCCAATCCTGAATCCGCCACTGTAATAAATTTTATAGCTTAGCCATGGATTTACAGTTGAACTTGCCTAAGTCGAAATCCAAAATGCCATTGAAAAATTCGCCTTGGATAAAATTTGAATTTACAGATTGTTAATTAATGGAACACACAACAATTTAGGATGTAAAATAAGTTCGACTTGGAAATTATTCAAGTTAGGTGAAGTCGATTTAGGCAAGTTTAACCAAGGACTTTTAACTGTTTAACCACGATAGGAAGCTGGCTGGTTTAAGCCGTCTAACTGGAATTAGCCTTATGTGTGGTATTGTTATGCTAATGAGCTAGCTAAGCACAATCTGCACATGCTCAGAAAAACAAAACTTTCCTTAGCCACAACGCGTATCGGCTAGTCGTACAACTAGGCCTAGCAGAGAATTACGGTATGGTAAAACAAAGCAAAATAAGGGTACTAATTTCACTTGGCATGCAAATCAATCATACTTCACACTTAAAAACAAACTAATCTACCAATAAAAATCACATACTAGTTAAGATATAAGGCAAGTATGTTCACAAATTGTTTAAATAACATGAGGTCAAGAATTTAGCCTCAAAGCTTAACTTATTTTCGGTGGTTACGCACCACTGATTTGTGTTGTTTGTCATCTCTTCAAGATGTCTACCGATTCTTGGAAAAGGTGTATTAAAATAAAAAATGTTGGCGTTTTTGAGGAATACATTTTAATTTTATATAGGTAGGTAGTAAGTGTATGAATAATTTTAATGCACTAGTTAGTTGATAACTTCATTCTGATTTGTTTTGGGTCTTTTTTCTGCATTTTTATAAGCAGTTAGACATGGCCTAGGCTAGCCTATGTGATGTTCGTTGTAATACTACAAAACAAAATCACATCAATTTAAAAAAAAAAATTGTGAATATACTTATTGGTAGATTAGTTTGTTTTTAAGTGTGTAAGTATGATTGATTTGCATGCCAAGTGAAATTAGCACGCTTATTTTGCTTTGTTTTACCAAGCCTGGTATTATATACTATAATACCTCCATGGTTTTACCGTACCATAATTCTCGGCTAGGCCTATCTGTACGCCTAGCCAATACGCAGTGTGGCTAAAGAAAGTTTTGTTTTTCTGAGCATGTGCAGATTGTGCTTATCTGGCTCATTAGCATAACAATACCGCACATAAGGCTAATTCAAGTTAGACGGCTTAAACCTGCCAGCTTCCTATCCTGGTAACAGTTAAAAGTCCTTGGTTTAACTGCAGTCCTGTTTGAGGTGAGTAATGGTTGGCTATGAACCTTAGAATTAGACCTCTTCTGTAGTAATAAACAAAAATTAATAAATTACTGACTGATTACCTAATGTCACATGCTTGGGGAACACAACATTTTTTTAGCCTCGAGTCTATACCAGGGGTTCTCTATATTATGACCAGTACTGATTATGACAGGGGCCTTTGTAAATTGAATCAATTTGGATCATGCATAGTCTTGAAGCCACTCGGGGTCTAGAGGGGGGTGTGGAACTCCTACATGAAAATTGATTTTGTCAATGTACATAGTGCAAAATGATGTAATAATAGTGGCTTTACTTTTATTTGGTATTTCTGAGCTAATTTACTCAACATATTACTAATAGCTGTCTGTAAATGGGGTTGAGCCAGAACACGTTTTCAAATTTAGTTGCTATTTGCTGTGATATTTCTTCCATTTTTATTGATTACAAACCGTTATTTATGAAATTATAAGCATTGCTGTTAAAAAAAAGAAAAAGCAAAATCTATGGTTAGAAAAATATTTTTTTAGGTTTGTGGCCAGATAACATGCACTCGCGGACCCGAAATGGCCGCCAGTTGAAAACCCCGGGTTTATACCAGTTGTTAAGAGCATTTTTCCTTTTTGCTATGACCAAATACCCTCAAATTGTTTTATTACACTTTTTCTGTCTTTATTTGCTTTTTAATTATATCTTGCAGTTATCTGTTATAGGTAAAGATGTACTGTCTAGGTTGAACATATTAATTTTAACAATGTCAATATTTTAAATTCTTACCTTATTTATAAATTAGAATGTTTTCTTCATCACCTTTACATAAACATTCATCGCATTAGATCTTAAAGGCGAGACTTTTTATACCTTATATTTCGCAAAATTATTTTTTTAAAAGGTTGTCAGAGAAATGCAGGAAAAATTAAAAATTAAATTTTATTGGTGAATATAAACAGTGTAGTAATGGTTAAATTCTTTAAATTAATTTAATTAGTATATTTCAAGCCTTCAGCGGGCGTAATAACAATAAGGAAAAACTTATTTTTTTCAAAAATTTCCATTTTTCGTGGCGGCAGGTGCGCTAATTGCCTAAAAGTTAAATTGTACTTTTATTCGAAATCATCATTATTGGCGGGCGACAGATTTTTGCCAAATAAGGTATAAAAAATATCTCGCCTAAATTTTCTAGTAATCAATTTAAAGATTAGTAAAAGGTATGTTATCATTAAAAAACTAACTTATTTTGGTTTGTCTCATACAAAATAGAAAACTTATTTGAATTTTTCGAATATTTTAACATAGGCATTACCTGAGACAACTATATTATTATATAGCTGTCTCGGGCATTGTATATTTTGTAAATGTGCATTGTTTATCCTCTTCAGAATGGTGTAAGATTACTCAACAATGATTTTTTGCATTGTAACAGTATTCCTTTATCATATTGTGGAGGGATATTTTACATTTTTATTGTACTGACCACCCATCATTATTTTTTAAAGCAATGTGTTTTTTGGTTTTTTTTTATTATTAAAACCATCTATGTACCTTAGAATGTTATATAAAATATACTAAAAACCCAGGTAAGTACAATTTGTTTATGTAAAAATATTTAAAAAGCTAAACATCTATACTAAATCTTACTAAATGTGTTCCTGGCATTGTCTTTCCATAGGTTACATTGATGCTTCTCGACCAAGAAACTGCTCGCCGCCATCTGTCCGACTCATTCCGCCCGGATCCAGCGAGCAGCAGTTTCAAGCGCCCTGCTACAGACATGAATATTGCATCTGGCTGCCCACTATTTGTGGCACAGTCTGTATTGCAAGACAGTATCTACGTGAAAGATGATACGGTTTTTTTCAAAATAATTGTCGATACTTCCGATTTGTTCGTGTAGACCTTGTTATGGACGGTGTGACAAAAAAAGGTAATCTACTTGGAATTTATGGATTCAAATACAAAGATTTTCGAGTTCACTTGGTAAGTATCATAGAATTTGAATCTATAAGATTTCAGTGGATTGAACCATTTTGGTTATCTACATGTGATGCTAATAATATTGGATATTATATGATATTTATTTATGATGATTTTCCAAATTATTATCAAGAGCGAATTACTTGACGTTTTGTCAACATTTTACTAGGAAAAGAGAAGTGACAGTAGAAATGTAAATTATACAATAGAAATACAAATTTTTTTTCTGGTAGATGTACATAAGTAGAGTAGAAAAAATAGTTATTTACTAAGCTAAATTGCTTATCTTGAAGGATCATATAAGTTACAAACATTTCATTAATGAAATAAAAAAAAAATCATTCTTAAAACTTTTTCCTCTGCTATTTTATTGAGGAATAAATTCTAATTTTATAGAATTCATTAATAAATAATATCTATAAATTCTAATCTATAACAACATATGTATCACTCAAACAGTTAACGATTAATATTACAGTAACCTACACCACACAATACAAAATAATAGGCACTAGATGTGTATAAGAGAGATATATATATATATATATATATATATATATATATGCCAGAAAAAGGCATTGTTAATCCACAAATTAAAAAACAAAAATAGATGATGGTGGTGTGGCTTTGGTGGTGGTAGATGATGGTGGTGTGGCTTTGGTGATGGTGATGATAATGAAGATGACAAAGATAATGATGGTCATTAATAATGAAGTGGAGTTGAATACCTTGGTGGATGCTTGCCTTCCCATCTCAGGGTCCTGGGTTCAATTCCTGTCAGTGCAGGATTTTTTCTCACGACCAAAACAACTCCACTCCCTAAAACTCATATTGAGATTTAGTTTGTGTAAAGCATCATGTGTGTATGTTCGTCTTGTGCAAAGGATTGTCACCTACAAGTAGGATAGTGATATTCGCTATTGACAATCCGTGGCGCATGTGCTGTGCTCCTAAATAAATAATAAAAAATATATAAAAAAGTATGATGGTGATTGTAGTGAATAACTAATAGAAATAAAATAATAAATAATAATGATAAATCATTTTTTAACCTTCCAACCTATTTGTTATTGTTACTTTACATTTTTTTTATTTATTTTTTATTTCAACCATCTTTAAAGAGGGTAACCCTTCCAGTTTAGCCCAGTAGGTTAACTGATATTCAGGGGCCCTCTTTAATAAAATAAAAAAAACAGTACAAACAACATCATTACAACATAATAATAATAATAACAATAATAATAATAATAACTCCAAAAAAAATAAACAACTTTATTATTAAATTTAGGGTAAATATTCATGTTTTTTTAATTCCATTTTATTGTAATTTAATGTTTATAGCATCCTGATAGTTTCTTTGTTTTGAATTTATTACATAAATTTGATGTAATTGTTTTTGTTTAAAATTTTTAAATTGAAATACACTTGTGTGGTCCTTCAAAATGAGCAATTGAATGTTCTGATTGTTAAGTAAGAATTTAAAGAATATTCATCACAATACTATGCTTATACTGAATATATAAAATGTATATCAAGAAAAGTGCTCAATGTATTGTTTGCCTAATGGATTCTTTTACAATTCATATTACATGTAAAAAATGAATTATTACATTAAAATAAAAATGGATAAATGGAAAGAAGTGAATGAAGGAATGATAACAAAAGAATACAACCATTATTTTTACCTAAAATGCTTAAATGATTATTTACGGGACATTGTGCAAACTGTCATAGTGCAATATAATGCTGGTGCTATATATATAATATGTATTTCTCATTGTAAAATTATATTTATATTATGACTTATGTATATAGATATTATATTTTCTTAATTCTATTATTCTACCCTAAAATTTTTAAAGACCAAGAAACATCCACCCACCTACCCCTCACTCACTTCTCCCCACTCCCCCTCCTACTCCCTCTTACTCTTCTTCCTGCCCCTGAAGTCTTCTTTTTAAATAACCAATTAATCAGTGAGAATCTTGGATGTTGATATGTAGTAACTGTTTTAGATTGAATTGGAAACAGTATTATACCAGAGGGAATCAAATTATATAGCATTGAATTGCAATGTAATATGAAATAATATACTTTTTTCTTATTTATTTATATATTTATTTATTTATTTATATATAGTTTATATAGTGAACATAAATTCCCAGAAATAATTAATCAAGGTGCTTTTTTCATGGAATGAATCATTCGCAATGTGCAACCTCCTTTGCTCCCTGGGAAGTATTCCTAGTTATGTGTGCAATTCAACAATCTTTTTACCAGGTACCATGGATGAAATCCTCTATGCAGGTGAGTGGATTTCCCACACGATTAAGAATCTTAATGGTTCTAGGTTTGGTCAGCAGGAGTTCATGCTTCAAACAGGTCATTCCAGAGTTAGTTACAACCTGGGCAAATCTTGCTATAAAAGGTACACTTTCCCCAACGTTACAAATGTAATTGTGCGGGAAATCCACTCATGATGCATTTATTGACTCAAACTTGATTGAAAGAAAAGGAATTAACGTTGAGCTATCTTCCACTGTACATATTTTAGATTTTTTTACAGTAATATTATATTTGTTAATTATAAACATCATATTCATTGAAATAAAAATAAGTATACCGTAGTTCTTTGGGTATAAGCCCACGTACTACTTTACACCAAATTTTACATACCAACCTCTCCTCAGGCAGAAACCCAGGAGAGGATTTGAGTGAGTGGCGTAGCTGACTTTTACAAATACTTTCAGAAAAAAAAAATCAAATATTGGCTTTGAATTTGGCATGCAGTACCGAAATTTTGGACTTTTGATTGAAAAGGGGATTTTCTGCAAATAAGCTCTTAAAATTGCATTAAAATTGGCCTAATTTTGTGTGTTTTTTGGGGTGGGAGGGGGGTGTGGACTCATACCAAAGGAACTACAGTAATTATTCTCAATTTAATTTTAGCTTTTCAAGATATAATTTTATTTTATGTTATTTATTATTTAGGCTCAAAGATTGCCAATAGCGAAATTAATCACTGTCTTTCTCATAGGTGGCAATCCCTTAAAAAAAAAAAAAATACTGTACATACTGGATGCTCTACATAAACTAAGCCTCAAAGGCTTAGGGAGTGCAGTTGTCTTTAGTCATGTGAAACAAATCCTGTTTAACTATGACAGGAATTGAACCCAAAACCCCGGGATTGGGAGCCAAATATCTTAAACACCAGGCTAGAACCCCACTTCAATCTTGACTATTCTTTCAAATTTCATCAACTTTATCATTAATTAAACTATAATGATTCTGCAGTCGGCTGAACTGATTGTAGCTACTCTGTTTGTATTCAGTTGGAAGGCTCATTCCATTTACATGCTCTATGTATGTTTCGGCTGGAGGGCTGAAAATAAAAAGGCATTTTCAGGAGCACACCGTCTTTTGGATGATGTGTTAGGCCCTTGGTCCTGTGCACGATAAAAAACACAGCGCACTTCCTGGAAAGGAGTAGGGGATTGTCTCCCAGTTTACTGCCCAATTCTCCACCAAAAGTACCCTGTTTGAAATAATTCTCTGAACTTTTTTATGTGATATTCTTGGTGTATCTGACACCGAATAATCCAATCCAAATCCAGTCATTCTAGTGTTTCTCATTTTCAGTCTTGTTCTTTATGTATCCTTCCTTTTTTTTCTGAGGAAGCTAGTATAATTAGTACTAGTGATTTTTTATATTAGCTTTGGGGAGCAAAATCAGTCCCAAAGAATATATGCTGATTTCACTGAACTAAATTAAAAACCTCAAATTGATATTTATTAATTCTGAAATTAGATGTTTGTAACAATTGTGGATTCTGAACAAACATTGAGTTGACTGAACAAACATCAACTTCGTTTCTGAATGTTTATATCTGAATTTTGATTTTGAGGCCTAGCAGTGAAATCCTCTGTAGTATGGTTTAATGTAATGTTTTAGGAAAGGTGTATAGAACTGAGAGAAAAGAAATAGTGTTTGTAGGAAAGACTGATTAGATATTGGGATATGTTTGCATTCAACCTTGCCGTGGTGCTCCCTCTTAATCACTTATCTACTAAACAAACCAAAGTGTTTGCTGCTGTCAAATTTTAAAAACATTTCAAAAGCAGCTTAAGTGAAACCAATTGAATGCAAAAACTTTAAATCTCTTTCAACCTGTATCTCTTTGCTTCAATGATTCCACTCGTGAGTGGTGAATCATTGACTTTGTATCATGCATCCCTATTTCTGACAATAACTTTAGTTCTCTTTCCATCATCATCATCTACTTCCAGCTTAAATGATGCTAATCTGTGAATGGTGGGTCATTGATTCTCATCAAGCTTCTTTATTCTTGACATCATCTTTAATTCTCGTTCAATATATATATCCTCCTTTGCTTTCTTGTATCGTGCATCCCTATTCCTGACATCATATTTAATTCACTTTGAATCTCTATCTCCTCCTTGCTTCAATGATACCACTCTGTGAAATGTGAATCATTCGCTTCTCATCAAGCCTCAATATTCCTGACATCATCTTTAATTCTCTTTCAATCTTATCCCCTCCATTCTTCACTCTGTGAGTGGTGAATCATTCGCTTTCTATCATGCATCCCTATTCCTGACATCATCTTTGATTCTCCTTCAATGTTTATCTCCTTGCTTCAATGACACCACTCTGGGAGAGGTGAAATCATTTACTTTGCATCATGCATCTTTGTTCCTGACATCATCTTTAATTCTCTTTCAATATTTATCTCGTCCTTGCTTCAATGAGTGGGGAATCATTCATATTGTATCATGCTTCCCTATTATCTTTCTCTTTAACACTTCACATGGAATGTTCTGTACATTTCCATTGATTCAAATACACACCACCACATGGAATACACATCCTCATGCATCTATACACATCTACAGATTCAAGCACATTCCTCATTGAATCCAAATTTCCATTGATTCAAATACAAATATGAACGTCCGCGGTTTCGTTTTCTTTGAAAGACAGTTTGAATTATTATTATTGTTGTTGTTGTTGTTGCTACCATTAATGTTTAACATCTACAAGCCTCTTTAAAATGTTGAATTCACCAGCTGAACATGCCAGTGAGCCTAAAACTTGTGCTAACAAAGTAATATAATAATATAAAGTGGTTTTTTTTATCAACTTTTCCAAACAAACTTTTAACAAATACATTGCTGAATGCAAACGGTAGTAATATATACAGTCAGCGCATTTTTTTAAATATTTTGATGTGATTATACTAAATATATACATGGTTGGAAATAAAGATCTCTGTAGTCCAAAGGCAGGACCCCGAGGTTCCTATCGGTAGTCCAGGTTCAAATCCTGGGAGAGTTCCTTATATTACAATCATTATATTAAGCAATTTTAAAATTCTTGTGCAGGAAAAAAAGAACCTTATTCATCAGATGTACTGTTCTGGTTGAATGCAATCCCCTTTTGTTCTGTAATGGCTAACTTAGACTTTGACAGCATTGTACGATGCAGCTCGATTTGTTGTTGATTTGGGTCTGTGTATGTTAAACACCTGCATCGGAGACACACGTGCCTAATATTCTTACAACCTAAAAAATTGTCCCTAACGATAACTTATGTCGGGATACGTCGCACAGCGCTGTCTGAGTTAGATCAACTGCATTTTACTACTTATTCAAATTAAACATTTATATCCTGGGATATTCTGGTGCATGAAATAGTGGGTGAACTTATACCTATGGTATTAACATATATTCAACAAGTGGAGTGGAGCTCTAGTTTGGTAGTAAATCCATTTGCAGACTATCAAATTTTATCGGACAAAAGACGTTGTATACACATATAGTAGTCTCGATGTGCCTAAATAATATGCCCATATTTAGGTATGTCACATGTTTATTTTGTCAAATAAAATTTGGAAGTCTGGACAGGGCCTTAGAATACTTGCTTTCCAAAATGTCGTCTATTAAGCTCCAGTCAAGGTACTAATACTTTTTTCTCACAAAGTAAAAATAAATCAATTTCATATACCACACAATCAGAGCATCATATGTATATGTTTGTCTTGTGAAATAATTTACACTACTAAGTAATTAGTAGAGCTCCGCATAGTACACTATAGGAAAATTATTATACGAATGTTAGATTTAATACTTGAAAAATTTTTTTATGTTTTAAATGCATTAAATCTAACCTAAGTATAATAATTTTCCTTTAGTGTACAATGCATGTTCTACTAATTTATTTATAAGTCAATCACCTACTTTTAATTTTAATTTTAGTCTCCGCGGTGACAAAAAATTAAGGATTTTTTTTGCACACGAACCTTAAATAAAATCAAGCCAAGCGTCCGCTATTAAAAAATTATTGGACTGTGGGGGATAGGCAAATAACATTGGGAGTTGCAGTGATGATGTCACAATTGACTTATAATACTTATTAATAAGACAGTGATTAATTTAGCTATTGGCAAACATTGTTTTTTTTTTTTTTTATTTAATTTATTTTATTTAAAAAAATATTTATTAATCTATTTTATTTTTTATTTTATATTTTTAAAATTATTTTAAATGTTTTCAAATTTATTTCTTATTTAAAAAAAAAAATTGAAATAAATTTTTTATTTAAAAATATAATTGTTTTTCATGGTAATGCCTTCATTGGATTTGTTCTGAATGCAGGAGTCAGATGCTGCTATCATTTTACTGATTTTGTTAGTTGAGAAACTATTTAATTTAGCTAATTTCTCTCGGTGTGTATGTATATATAAAGGGTGGCTTCTGTCTACAAATTTAAGCTACCGTAAGTTCTACTTCAGCGGAATATTCTGAATTTTGTAAATTTTTCTTATTGGTAACTTGCTAGGCTATGAAGATGTGTGTAGAAGGCCCAGAGAGGGACTTGGAAGGTTCTTTAAAGGAATTGGAAGGCTCTCTAGAGGGTCTTGGAAGATGATCCTTTAAAGAGGCTTTGAAAGTCCTTTAAAGAGGCTTAGAATGCTCTCTAGAAGGTTTTAGACTCTGTAGGGGTACAAAAGGCTCTGTAGAGGAGCTTGGAAGGCTCTGTGGAGGGATTTTGAAGACTCTGTTGAGACTTTGAAGACCCTTTAATGGACTTGGGAAGTGCTATTTAAAGAAGCTTAGAAGGCTCTCTAGATTGACTCAAAATCTACAGAGCCTTCCAATTTTCTTTGCATAGGGACCTGTATTGGGACTTGAAAGCCCTGACGCTTTTAATACCCAGCTGTACTCAAATTGATGGGTGAGCATATTATATTTTAATCATGAATATTCATAGAAAGACTATAACTATTCATAGTGTGGTTATCAAAATTCATAACATATTGATTATTTTAATTTCCAATTGTCTCTCAATTTGCATTGGTACTGTTTCAGTTAATATTTTTTATATAGTTTGGCGTGATTGCACCAAGGCATAGTCTAAACATTAGGCTAGTATGTATACAAACACTGCCATCTATCTATATTTAAGATACCCAAAATTTAGTACATTACAATATTTGTTTTCAGTTTTCAACGTGCACTCTTTTACAATGTGTATAAATACTAATAATAATTATTATTATTATTAAATAATTTTTACATGTAAATAGTACTTGATAGATAATGTCCACAGATTACTTAATATGAGACATTAAATTTTTGTAAATAATGTAAAAAATAGTAATTTATATTTTATTTTACTGTAGGACATAAACAACCTGATTACTATTTCTTAAGCCCTGTCCAGACTGTCAAATTGTATTTTACAAAACATGTGAAATGCCTAAATATAGTCACAATGACATCGCATCATGACCATATGGGTACATCATGACTATAATAGGTACATCATGACTATATATGGGCACATCATGACTATATATGGGCACATCATGACTATATATGGGCATATCATGACTATATATAGGCACATCATGACTATATATGGGCACATCATGACCATATATAGGCACATCATGACTATATATGGGCATACAACAGTTTTTTGTCAAAGAAAATTTGATAGTGTGGACAGAGCTTTACTCTAAATCTGCTGTGTTTGCAAATGACCCAAAACTACTGTATATCCCAAAATATTAAAAAAAAAAAAAAAATAGAAAAATACATTACATCTTGTTAGTAAGATGACTTTTCAAAATTACATAAAATTTAATTTCTGTATCATTTTTAGGACATAATTGACCTGATTACTACCTCTTACTATAAAAATGTGTGTGTGTTCTTTGCAAGTGGTGTTGATTACTGTATCGCATAATATTGAAAAGTACATTACATATTACTAGTAAGATGACTGTATCAGTCAAACTTTATGGCCTTCCATATAAGGTTATAATTTATGTAAATTATATAAAATTTAATTTTCATACCATTTTTTGGATATAAATCACCTCTTACTATAAAATGTGTTTGTGTTCTTTGCAAGTGGTGTTGATAACTATATCGCATAATATTGAAAAATACATGCATCTCATATAGTAAGACGACTGTTTCAGCCAAACTTTACTTTTTTTTTTAAACGCTAATAACAATTGGGGAATATAAATCACCTCTTACTATAAAATGTGTTTGTGTTCTTTGCAAGTGGTGTTGATAACTATATCGCATAACATTGAAAAACACATGCATCTCATATAGTAAGACGACTGTTTCAGCCAAACTTTACTTTTTTTTTTAAACGCTAATAACAATTGGGGAAAAAATTGTCATTTTAAACAAATTGTTCAGAAGTACATTTTCATTTTAAAAAAAGTTAAGTATATGTAAAAAAAAACTATGTAAAAAAAAAGTTAAGTATATGTAAAAAAAAACTATGTAAAAATTTATATAATATTTATGCTATACTTTCATATTTCCAATAATAATACTACTTAGTAATAATAATAATATTAAATAAGGAGTGAGATAGTACATAATATTAAAAAGAGCAGCTTAGCTTAGTTGACTTATGTGGAGTGGTACAGTAGTCTCTATGTGTGTGTTGATCCTTTTAGATCTTTGGCTTCTGGTTCGATTCTATCAATTTTATTTTAGCTAGAGAGCTGCATTGCAAGTTTTATTATATGAAAATATGTTCAATAAATTATTTAAATATTTATAGGCTACTTTTTATTGTAATTATAGACATGTTGTTTTCATTTAACTGTATTATACATAGTATAGTGCACCGTTTTCTGAAAGAGACATTTAAGTAGTTAGGCCTGTGTGTGTTTGCTTTTGATTTGTGTGACGAAGTAACGCTAGAACCGTCCTACGTTCTCTACACAATGTAGATTTGTGCCTAACTGCATCCTAGAATCCTGACGACAATGAAAACTCAACATATTTGTGTGTAGTTCTTCTTAGTGACGTCACTTCTAGGTCCTGCTGTTGTGGTGCAATCGAAAGCTCTTAAAGTTATTTTTGCACTATGCAAGAGATTAGGGGAATATATTTTTGTTACTACCGATTATTCATACAAAAAGGAACCGACAGGGAAAAAAAAGTATGTAGTTATCTCTTGATGTGTTTCATACTTAATAATAACATCAGAGGTGTTATTATAACTGCAGTGGGGGTGGGGAGGGGGAATTGGTGCAGTTGCATTTCAGACTCTCAACCATAAAGTCAAGGGTTCGAATGTCTCACTAACCATTCTCTTGTGTCCTTGAGTGGGAAAGACATTGATTTATGTTGTCTCTACTCAGGAGTATAAATAAGTACTGGGTAGGATTATGTTGAATATATTTGCCCAGTAATGAATATTCATGATCTATGTTGAATATTTATAACTAGGAGTACTTCCTATCACACCCCCCCCCCCTCTTTCCAAAAAATAAAAAAATACCGTAGAGGTTGTACGTTGTGTAAGGCCATTACTGTTTTCACAAAATGTTGCACACCTTTAAACTTTCAGTAGAAGATACTATGAAAAAAATATATTTTTATCTTTTAAACATGTACCATAGTTCCTAGTATAAGCCCACCCCCTTGAACACAACATTGGGCCAGTATTTGGGGAATCCCCTTTTCATAATAAAATTGACGATTCTTTTTAAACTGACAGCATGTCCAATCATTTTCAGGGATGGCCAACCAAAAAGCCATTTTTTCAGCGCTGCATGCCTATTCAAAGCAAATTGTTCTTTTCAAAAAGTATTTGTAAGTCAGGTGAGCTACTCATTCAAATCATACCCTGGGCTTCTGCCTGAGGAAAGGCTGGTATGTAATATTGTGTGTAATGTAGGGGGTGGGCTTATACCCGAGGAACTACCAGCTAAAAATGACATTAATGACTGCTCTTTATGATCTCCACATTCCCATTTTGATTCCCTTTGATCCCCTTTATTACCCCCTTATTCACATTTTAATTCCTATTTATCCTCTTTACAATTCCGATATTCCCATACTGATTCCTATGTTTTGTCACTAGCTTATATTGCATTATTGACAGATATAGATTTAATTGTTAATGTCATGTTTTGAAACTATTAAAATGCTAAATGACTATATAAAATATGTCAAATGAGTTTCTTTTTTATTCGTGTATGAGCCTGGTAGACAAATGACATCATACATATCCTATGCAATGGCGTCTCTAGGAGTACTGAAATGGGGGTGGGGTGATGGGGCGCGAAGGTCACGTACTGTAGGCACTTGATGATTAAGTGTTGAAGGGTGGGTGGGGGGAAGGAGAGGGGTGCAGGTGCCAGCTCGCAAGATAAGCTATTATGGTGATTTTAGGTGTGGTTTTTAACTACTTCAGCTTTGATTATTTTTTTGGGGTGCGCGATTATTAGAGGGGTGCCTTGCGCACCCCTAGATACACCACTGATCCTATGTACAGATACTTTAAGTTGATACTGGAGGCATGCTACAGCCAGATAAAATTGTCACTCTTGCCATGGATTGTAGTGTTCTGAGGAATTTTGTTGTCGCCTCTCCACAGCCGAATGAATGAATAATGAATAAAACAGTTGCACAATTAAATCGGATCTTTAGCCACCTTGAATATTTAGAACATTTGCTCACAAAGACAAGAAGAGTTCTTTTTAACAACTTCACCTCTGCATTCTAGTCGATTAAATACTATCACTCATAAGTTGTAATTATAATTATTAGTATTCCGCGTTTTTATTACATATTTACATTTATAAACATAGTAAAGAAAGAGTGTTACTCATTACACTTGTTCTGGAGATTAGACGTAAATGACATTCTCGAAGACAGTTGCGTAATGTAAAGTAAACTCCATTTATTTCTATTTTTTCTTTAGCCGTGGTTTTAAACCATGTTTTCACCACGCCGTATCTCTTGACGTGACTTAAAAACATCAGAACAAATGCTGCCCTCTATATTTATACAAATTTTAATTTTAAGTTATCTTAACAACACTAATATCAAAACAATATTTGTATTTACAGTGTGCCTTATAATACAATGTGCTTTATCACAATCCCCGACAAAGTGCTATGATATGATATGTAGGTCGGATTACAGCCCCCACATTTTTATTTACTATAAAAAATAAATCGATTTTAGCATGGCGTTCATATTACTTCTTTTGCACTAATGGTTTATCATTATTTTCATTTGTATTATTCCACGATCAAAATTAAATTAAACAACATTAATTTCTAGATATAAACAGACGTCTGCAAGTTTCTAACACCTGGAAAATCAATAAACCTACAGTGTATTAAATATAATAATAATAATAATAATAATAATAATAATAATAATAATAATAATAATAATAAATTAGCACTTATAGCGACGGTATCAGTCTTGTGACGCGCTCATTGCGCTCCACTTTGCCTACTGGAATACCGTACGTTATGGAAGAGATGCGATTTTAATAGTTTCCTTTTATTTTGAAAGTTTCTTGAATGGTGCTTAATCGTAAAGATGTATTTTCCCATGCAAAATACTAAGAAAAACAATATAAGCAATTATAAGTAATTTTGTAAGTCTGTATGGAAATGGAAGAATTAATATTGTGAGAGCATGGGGAATTATATGAAATGGGCAAATAATTATTAAAGGTAAAGATATTCGAACTTGTACAAGTCCAGAATTCCCATCCCTCTATCTTAAGCATTGCAATGCTTCGAGGGGACCGCCACTCACAGTCAAAACAATAATAATAATAATAATAATAATAATAATAATAATAATAATAATAATAATAGTGTAGTTTTATATAGCGCACATATCCATCTAATGTAAGATGCTCAGGGCGCTTAATAAGTGGACTAGGAACTCGATCAATGACTTTCTTCGCCCCTAAGGGTCCCTTCTTCGTGGCTATGCTACCCGGTAACCCGGTACCAGCAACTCTCGTCGTCCACCACATGGGCTGTCTGTTCCAGTACACCGGGGTATCCCCCCTACTCGTCTCGAAGGATGTACTGGGTTCTTTATAGTGCACACGAGCCATTGTATACACTAGGCCTTCGGTTTATAGTCCTTATCCGAGAAGACTTGTTTTACCACCAGAACCGTAGGCGAGCGTGCCGTTCGAACCAACGACGCCAATATTATGGCTATAAC
>NW_022683367.1:24052-42166 GCF_011630105.1 Anneissia japonica | reverse complement strand
GCTAACCGCTCGGCCATTCGACTCACTAACGAGTCTGCTTACCCCAGCATATGCCGGTACCCATTTAGTACTCCTCTGTAGAAAGCAACAGACGAAGATTTTATAGTAATATATCATGTTTATCTATATTTGTATTTATTTTATGTGTGGATCCGTTGTGTCTTTTGTCGCAATAATTGTCTTGTATTGCAGACGTATTTTCATGTACTGTAATATCGATTTTTTTACGATTGTAACAAAAAGCTAACCACATCATGACTATTATTTGTCATTAAAACTGATACTTATCAGATCATTACGGTAGAATCGGGTGCAACGGTCATCACGCATTGAATAGTTGAAACAGGGAGTTTCCCTGGTTGGAACATCAAGCACTGCCTTATCTTTATATTTAACCTTACGGTAGATTAGGGATTTGACTAACAATGGGTAGACGTGACCTAGGCATGTTGATCGAAAAACCAAAACATTACTTGGTAGATTGATCAATTGACCATTTATTAATTTTTCGCAATGCTATCTTAAAAATAGATTCCTATATTAATTCCCATATTGATTCAAAAATTTACTCCGATATTAATTCCCATATTGTGTCACCAACATATAGGCCCTTTGCATGTTCGGCAGTTTGTTTTTACACTTTTTTTTTTTTTAAAGAACCAGTAAAACTTTTCCCAGGCTCTGTCTTCTTATTTTTACTTACTGTATATTTACACAGTTTTCAAACATACAAAAATATTGTACAGCAATATATTACTGTACTGTACTATAGAGGGTATTACATAGTCACACGTACTGCATATAGTACAGATAAAATTTGTTTAAAAAAATAAATAAATAAATGAAAAACCTCCGTTGACATTTTACCTCATCCTCAATTTGTTCTCATTTTGTTCTTAATTTTTAAGCAATTTCAGCCTCAGTGTTCTTATAAAATGTGTTCTTACGGGGAAAAAAAGGTGTATTGTGTTTTTAATAACGTTGAGAAAATCCCGTAATAGTAGTGTTCATAACATCAACAGTAATTGAACTAAATGAAATATATATGAAATACCGGTACACTATAATAATACGTCCATTTCAAATCTATCTCAAAGATACAGATATATACCTATACCTATTATTATGGATTGATTTTAACTGAATTAGATTAAAACTTTATTGGATATATATAATGGTTATTATTAGATAAATTGTATTCAAGTTTACAAAATTCAATTGCTCGTACATTATCAAGGCATTTGCACTTAAACATGAAGTGTATAATGTCTTCTTTACCATCATTGCATAAAGGGCATGTGCCATCATTTTCATCTTCCCATGTAGATTTCTTAAGGCTAAGCGCAAGTATTAGATCTAGTTTTAAATTTAAGGCTTGCCCCCTAAGAAATCAAATTTATCTAACAATACGGCTCTATAGGGTGTGGATTTAAGCAACGGCGCACAGTGGGCCAGACTGAAGTCAGAGTGTGCCAAAATAAATTACTCATTAAGGAAGCTAATCTAAACGAATATAAGACTTATCTAGAGGTTTGCATACCTGTAGAATTCAATAAAAGCATTTTGAAATTTATATGACGTCATTTTTATATTGTATTCTGATTGGACGATGTCAGTTTTCATTGTAATACCAAAACAAGCTCATATTGCAATGATTTTTGAAATGTTCAGGGAGGTTTGGGACAAAAGAACTTCTGTCGGAAACTTTTTGTATTTTCCATGACGTCATCAAAATACATGTTTCTGATTGGACGGGGCCAAAATTGTTTTAGGCCAACATTAAAATTTCTATTGTTAATCTTACAGTAAATATAAATGTTCTTTTTTTTTATAAATCGAAATCGAAATCGAAATTAAAATTCATAAAAATACAAGACAACCTAATTTTAAATTTTTTAAATGTAAAATGTGTTTATATATGAGTCCATGGAATTGTCAGACATTAAGCCTTCACTAATGTCATGATATATTAATTCCGTCCTCAATCATATTAGGCCTATATTGTAAAAGTATAGATAATGGTCGTTTTATATATATATATATTTTTTTAATAATTCCCAGTGCAGTAAAAGAGGCTTTAAAGAGGAACTTTTGCTGTCCTCTTTGACAGGTACGGTATACTGTACCACCAGGATAGCACTGAATGCTTTTTTGCTACTCTTATTTTGGTGTAAGGAGGAGTCTCATTTACTATGGAGCTACGAAGATGGACAGTGTTTCATCTGTCGTGAAAGATTCCGGTTTGCGCCTCAGGGGTGCCGGGGGGGGGGGGGGGGGAGAGGAGGGACAGGGTCCCGTCGAGGAGAACTTCCCCCCCCCCCTCGGCGTTGGGGAGATAAACTACAATTCGTCGGAGAGAAATAAAATGTGTATGTATTTTCTACACAAGTAGACTTTAAAATCGATTCTTCTTGAACGCCTCTTGCAATGCTGCATAAAGAAATTCAGTGCGTACATTTTATGTCAACATCAAATGTCAACATCTCTTGTACTTTACTCTTGTGCGAACTCTCTGAAAGCTCTTGTGGGTTTTCTGGTGGTTTGGAAAGAATGTTTCTGTTCTGTTTCAAAACATTAATAACTTCATCCGAAAATGGAATCCTGTTGTCAAGCCACGAGTTATTTTTTTAGAGACCCAGTAAACATGTGTTTACGTTCTTATAACGTCCGTGGCGAACGTTGTGGTTAGGTATGTCACAAAATAACGTTTACACAATGTTGTAGGAACGTGCAAACGTTGTGAAATTATGTTCAGTACGTATTTATGGTTCTACAAAATAAAGTTTTCAACACAAAACCGTAACGTTATTGTCACATTATCATAATTTAGTATTGTTTGTTGGGAAGGTCGTTACTACTCGCGTAGTAGCTCACCTTTTCTTAAGTTGAAACAGAAAGCTTTTCAAAGTCTTGGATGTCTTTGAATAAAGTTAAAAAGAATTGACGCCTAGATATAGGCCTGCTTGTAGATATCATCTTCATTATGATATATATTTGGATTATTAGGCTGCTCAACATTTAATAAAGTATTCTAAACAGGAACAAATTATTACAAGATTTGCTACTGTTAAATCACGAGCAGTTTGTTAGTTTTGGAGTGTTTTTCCCACGCTTTGCTATTAAACTGTGTCTCAAATGTACGAAAACAAGACTGATAAAAGTGCATCTAGTTCGCAAAGTTGCAAAAAGTAGCAGCTAAATTTAGTACTATCATAAAGCTAAGGCTATACTGAAGATGGTGATGTAAAAATTAAAGCATGAATCCACATGAATCTAAACTTTCTCTCCTACTTTTCTAAAAATAGATTTTTAAATATTTTTTCTGTCGTTTAAACATTATTATTGATGCAAACTTCAAATTTAAACCAAAATATAATAATAATAATAATAATAATAAGATTTATTAAGCGCACATCATAATTGTGTTCCCCAATTTATATACAAGAAACGTGTACATTTTAAAGTAACTCCGAATTTTCTGTAAGAAAAAAACGTGTTTTGATATAATATAGTCAATTATAGCATTTGAAATATTTATAGAGAAATTTCTGACATTTGTTGAAAAATACCACCCTTAAAATTCGTTTAAATGTAAAATATTTTCAGGATAGATTCACCAGGGTATACCCTTCTTCAATCATGTGAAAAAAGTGAAAAGCCATAGTCACCAAAATGGACTTTTGGCACACTTTGATTTCGCTCTGGTCCACTGTGCAGCGGGGGGACCAGGGGCCATTGGCCCACCCACTTTTTCTACTGGGGGGACTGCCCCACACACACACACACACACTTTTGTGGCTGTTCCCAAACATTTTACGAACGCTGCAATGTCATTATTATTATTAATATTATTATTATTATTATTATTATTATTATTATTATTATTATTATTATTATTATTATTATTTAAATTATTATTATTATTATTTTTACACCTTGTTTATTTGTGCCTTATAAATTAACCTATTATTATATAAAATACCGATTGTCTTTTCATTTCCCAACGAACATTACAAGTTCCCTTTTTGAGTTGAGCAACCAAATAATAATAATAGTGTAGTTTTATATAGCGCACAAATCCATCTAATGTAAGATGCTCAGGGCGCTTGAAATGTGGACTAGGAACTCGATCAATGACTTTCTTCGCCCCTAAGGGTCCCTTCGTGTCTTATAAGAGACAGGTCCTTATCCGAGAAGACTTGTTCTACCACCAGAACCATAGGCGAGCGTGCCGTTCGAACCAGCGCCGATATTATGGCTATAGCTTGCGGCGCCCCTGCTAACCGCTCGGCCATTCGACTCACCTAAATGTTGATTGACCTCTGTAAACGTGCGTCTGTAAAGTATCCTTGAAACCCACCATCGAGCATGAAGAAAAAAACGCCTGCCTTCGTGAATTCTGTATTGTGTTTTAAATAACTTGGGAATTTGAGAAATTCGGGTAATAGTACAGTGTTCATAACATTGATAGTATAATTGAACGAGTTTGGTGTAAATGCTACGGTATAATAAGAAATATGATTGTGGTGGTATGTATGATGAGAACGCTTTCAACCATTTTGTTTTAAAACTGCGTAACTAAACAGAAGTTAAACAAGAATGTACTAAAAAATACTCTTTCTGGGTAGGAGAGCTTTTACAATGAAGGGATTCAGAGTTCCACTGCGTTGCTTTTGGTGGATGCCAAGCTTCGGCAGATTTGGCTTAATTTTTGGTTGATTTACTCCGTTTTCATTTTCTCCTGTTTCGAAGTTGAAATTTCCAAATTAAGGTGGGCTGCAGACTAAAAATCTGTGATGGGCTTTGTGTCTCAACGGGTTGAAGGGTGAGGGCAGTGAGTCTTTTCATATGTTTGTTGTTTAGTTTTCTCTGTTTAATTTTACTTTATTTTTTTCTTTTATTCGCCTAGTATTGAGTTTTGATTTGCTTGGCTTTGTTTTTCTTCGGAGTGTCACTGTTATAAAAGTGTCGTTTCCAAATAAAGAATAATAATAATAATATAAACCAATGTGTTAATAATATAATCATTCCAGTTAAATTCTACACTTAAAAAATCAGACATGGTTCTGTCAGACTATCAATTAAATGTTTAAATGAAATTTAAGTTGGATTTAAAGGGATCAGTTACTTAAAGGGAAAGTGGAGCTTTGGGGGTAAATCCTTGTCCAGACTATCAAATTGTATTGGACAAAAGACTGTTGTATGCCCATATATAGTCTCGATGTGCCTACATATGCCCATATTTAGGCATGTCAATGTTTTTTTGTCAAATAAAATTTGGTAAAATTTTGGACAGGGCTTAATAATGCTTGCTTTCCAATATCAAACGTCTTCTGTTAAGTTCCTGTCAGGAAACTATAATTTTTTCTCACAAGGAAAAATAAATCAATTCCATATGCCACACAATGAGAGCATCATATGTATGTGTTTTGTCTTGTGAAACGATTTACACTACTACTTATTAATTAGACAGCGACTGATTTAGCTATTAGCAAACATTATTTTTTTGTATTTATTTTTTTTTATTAATTTTTAATTTTTTTATTTAATTTATTTTGTTTTAAATATGCCACACAATGAGAGCATCATATGTATGTGTTTTGTCTTGTGAAATGTGTTACACTACTACTTAATTAGACAGTGATTGATTTAGCTTTTTATTATCCATTTTATTTGATATCATTTTATATTTTTAAAATTATTTTAAATGTTTTCATTTTTTATTAATTAGTATGTTTGTGTAAATGGATAAAATAACAAGTAAAAATTAAAATCGTTTTTCATGGTAATGCCTCAATTAGATTTGTTTTGAATGCAGAGTCAGATTTCTTTTTAAAGAAGCTTGGAAGGCTCTCTAGATTGACTCAAAATCTACAGAGCCTTCCAATTTTCTCTGCATAGGGACCTGTATTGGGACTTCAAAGCCCTGACGCATTTAATACTCAGCTGTACTCAAATTGATGGGTGAGCATATTAGATTTTAATCATGAATATTCATTGAAAGACTATAACTATTCATAGTGTGGTTATCAAAATTCATAACATATTGATTATTTTAATTTCCAGTTTGCATTGGTACTGTTTCAGATAATATTTTTATATAGTTTGGCATGATTGTATCAAGGCATAGTCTATAGAATTAGGCTAGTATGTATAGGAACTTTGCCATCTATCTATACTTAAGACCCAAAATTCAGTACATTTACAATATTTGTTTTCAGTTTTCAACGTGCACTCTTACACATATGTGTATAAATACTAATAATAATAATTATTATTATTAAATAATTTTGAAATGTAAATAGTACTTCTATCTCTGATAGATAATGTCCACAGATTACTTAATATTTAATACATTAAATTTATGTAAATAATGTAAATAATAGTAATTTATATTTCATTTTTACTGTAGGACATAAACAACCTGATTACTATTTCTTAAGCCCTGTCCAGACTGCCAAATTGTATTTTACGAAACATGTGAAATGGCTAAATATAGTCACGATGACATCACATCATGACCATATATGGTACATCATGACTATAATAGGTACATCATGACTATATATGGGCACATCATGACTATATATGGGCACATCATGAATATATATGTACACATTATGACTATTATATGGGCACATTATGACTATTATGTGGGCACATCATGACTATATATGGGCACACCATGACTATATATGGTCACATCATGACTATATGGGCACATCGTGACTATATATGGGCACATCATGACTATATATGGGCACATCATGACTATATATGGGCACATCATGACTATATATGGGCACATCATGACTATACATGGGCACATCATGACTATATATGGGCACATCATGACCATATATGGGCATACAACAGTTTTTTGTCAAAGAATATTTGATAGTGTGGACAAAACTCTAAATGAGCTGTATTTGCAAATGCTGAACTATATCCCAAAATATTTACACAAAAAAAAATTTAGAAAAATACATTACATCTTGTTAGTAAGATGACTTTTTAAAATTATATAAAATTTTATTTCTGTATCATTTTTAGGACATAATTGACCTGATTACTACCTCTTACTATAAAAATGTGTGTGTTCTTTGCAAGTGGTGTTGATAGCTATATCGCATAGTATTGAAAAATACATTGCATCTCATTAGTAAGAGGACTGTATCAGCCAAACTTTAAGCCTTTAATTAAGTTTACTTTAAAAAAAACTAATAACAATTGGGGGAAAATTGTCATCATTTTAAACAAATTGTTCAGAAGTACATTTTCATTTTTAAAAAAAGTTAAGTATGTGTAAAAAAAAAAACTATGTAAAAATTGATCATATTTATGCTATAATTTCATATTTCCAATAATAATACTACTTAGTAATAATAATAATATTAAATAAGGATTGAGATAGTACATAATATTAAAAAGAAAAGCTTACTTATGTGGAGTGGTACAGTAGTCTCTATGTGTGTGTTGAACCATAAATATCCTTTTAGATCTTTGGTTTCTGGTTTGATTCTATCACTTGTATTTTAATTAGAGAGATGCATTGCAAGTTTTAATATGTTCAGTAAATTATTGAAATATTTAGGGTACTTTCTATTGTAATTATAGACATGTTGTTTTTCATTTAACTGTATTATACATAATATAGTGCACTGTTTTATGAAAGAGACTTTTAAGTAGTTAGGCCTGTGTGTGACGAAGTAATGCTAGAACTCACCACCTGTGACCATCCTACGTTCTCTACACAATGTAGATTTGTGCCTAACTGCATCCTAGAATGCAGACGACAATGAAAACTCAACATATTTGTGTGTAGTTCTTCTTAGTGACGTCACTTATAGGTCCTACGGTTGTGGTGCAATTGAAAGCTCTCTAAAGTCATTTTTGCACTATTCAAGAAATCAGGGGAATGTATTTTTGTTACTACCAATTATTCATAGAAAAAGGAACCAACAGAAATAAAGAATACTGTAGTTATCTCTTGATGTGTTTTATACTTAATAATAACATCAGAGGTGTTATAACTGCAGTGGGGGTGGGAAGGGGGAATTGGTGCAGTTGCATTTCAGACTCTCAACCATAAAGTCAAGGGTTCGAATGTCTCACTAACCATTCTCTTGTGTCCTTGAGTGGGAAAGACATTGATTTATGTTGTCTCTACTCAGGAGTATAAATAGGTACTGGGTAGGATTATGTTGAATATATTTGCCCAGTAATGAATATTCATGATCTATGCTGAATATTTATAACTAGGAGTACTTCCTACCACCCCCCACCCCCTTCCAAAAAATAAAAAATAGCATAGAGGTTGTACGTTGTGTAAGGCCATTACTGTTTTCACAAAATGTTGCACACCTTTAAACTTTCAGTAGAAGATACTATGAAAAAAATACATTTTTATCTTTTAAACATGTACCATAGTTCCTAGTATAAGCCCACCCCCTTGAACACAACATTGGGCCAGTATTTGGGGAATCCCCTTTTCACAAGAAAATTGACGATTCTTTTTAAACTGACAGCATGTCCAATCATTTTCAGGGATGGCCAACCAAGAAGCCGTTTTTCAGCGCTGCATGCTTATTCAAAGCAAATTGTTCTTTTCAAAAAGTATTTGTAAGTCAGGTGAGCTACTCATTCAAATCATACCCTGGGCTTCTGCCTGAGGAAAGGCTGGTATGTAATATTGTGTGTAATGTAGGGGGTGGGCTTATACCCGAGGAACTACCAGCTAAAAATGACATTAATGACTGCTCTTTATGATCTCCACATTCCCATTTTGATTCCCATTGATCCCCTTTATTACCCCTTATTCACATTTTAATTCCTATTTATCCTCTTTACAATTCCGATATTCCCATACTGATTCCTATGTTTTGTCACTAGCTTATATTGCATTATTGACAGTTTGTTTTCTAATGTTCTTGTTTTGTATATATGGGGGTGGGGGTGATGGTGCGCGAAGGTCACATAGGTTATTTCAGTCTTTAAAACAAACAAAAAAGTTAGCGGGAAATTCCCCTGGATCCCCTGTAGTGTTATGTCTATTGAACCAACTTTTTTCCCCACCCCCCTTTCTGTCAACCAACCCCCACCCCACTTTTGTCGACATCTCTTGATCCGTCCCCGAATATGGTGTGTGCGCAGGAGGGAACTCATTACCCATACCACGTTTCCCAGCCCCATTTATCCATACCATGTCCCCACTTCGTCGTTCCATTCCGTTGTCCCCACCCTTTCGGTCACCTATAAACAAATAAACAAATTCAAAATGCTTTTACATTTTCAGAATTCAAATTATTTAACCATTTTGTACCTGACAAAATTGCACCGCTGGAAGGCTATCCTTTTACTACGTAGCGTAAAAGGTGTACCGTAATTCTAGTTATTATTTATATTATTATTATTAAAACAGTATTTTTATATTTAATTTATTTCTGCCCTGTCATGAAAAACCCACTCAACTTACACATGAAGAGAATCATGATGTGAGCGGAGGTATGCACTCTCCGAGTGCCCTCTAGTTATACAGTACTTCATTTAATATCCGTACCGCACCCAGCACTCTACTTTCCTATAGTCTGCCAGATGTAATGCACTTCAAAACTCCTTTTTTCACTGTACACACAAATCTCTTGGCAGGTACAGTGTCCCTGTTTCAACAAGTCTGTAAAATCCCGTCTTTCAGAACATTATTAATCCAACACTTTCACGATAGTCTGCAGCCCTCTAAATCTTTGTTTTATTATTTGTTTCACAATTAAATCCAATATAAAGTTTTTAATAACAAACAGAATTCAATTCAGTTCAACTACCTACCTATTTTTGAATTACTTATTTTTAAATCTTGTGTTCAAAATATCTAAAAAAAACCAGCTTGCACAGATTTAAATGCCAGTTACAGAGATCGTTAGGTATGACCATAGAGAAAATCTTTTCTCTATGGTATGACCCAAGGGTAAGGTTATTAAATGTTGGTGACCATCCGGCGTGGGGTGTGCATATGAGGACCATTTAGAAGAAAACGTCCCAGACCAGATATTTCAAAAACTAATCAACTGTTAAAATTTAACTTTCGTGAAAGCTTAACCAAAGTACAGTACAAGGAAGAAATTATGGAGTGCTGGTGAAGATCCAAATTTTGGTGTGCATTTGAGGGCCAAAAGGTCCCAGACTTATCTCGAAAATGGATCAATGGATAAAAATGACAATTGCCAGTTTGTCATGTTTTGATAAAGAAGTGGGTCAATTTTGGTCGCGATCCGAGGTGGATATGAGGAACATTTTAAAATGAGTTTACCTTATTACCGTAGGCAGAAACAAATATAGCTATATGATGAATATTTAAATTAGTGCAGTTACAGTAAATGTGTACAGCGTTTTATATGTACAAACTTCACTTTTTTCGGAACTTATTGAGAATATTTTTAATTCATCTTTCCATTTAAACATGTGACGCTAAAAACCAAATCCACGTATTTCTATTTCAAAAATATTTCCATTTCAACACCAATACATTGCATGTATTTTGTTTGTCAGCAGTGTACAACTGATATAATAAAAGGCGTTCGAAAAGTGAAGTAATTAAATTTTGGTGTCGACTGTGGACCATTCAAACTAAAACGTCGCAGATCAGATATCTCAAAAACTAAACAACTCATATAAATGAAACTTTCGTGTTGGTGTTGTTGTTGGAAAGTACATATTTTTGAGGAATTTTTAATAGGAGAGATAGGCGGTAGGCGGAGATAATGCTCTCTACAGAGCGCTTATTATTATTATTATTATTATTATTTTATTTATCTTATTATCACAACAACTATTATTATTATTATTATTATTATTTTATTTAATTATCTTATTATTATCACAATTATTATTATTATTATTATTATTATTATTATTATTATTATTATTATTATTATTATTATTATTTATTTATTTGTTATCGCTGCTATCATAGTTACTATGGAAGGCATCTTGTACAGGGACATGTTTCCTTCTTGCCTACCAGACTGCTGTAGTGTCTGTTCCACCACGAAGTCCAACATAATGTTTTTTTAGTAACTAACAGAATTCACTTCAATTCAATTTGCTCTACAGCCATCTTCTTCATTTTTTAATCATTAAATTGTTTTTGTTTATTTTCAATATTATTATTTCTTTTTTATTTATTTCATAACTTCATATTTCAATATTTTTTAAAATTATTATGTTCTTTTGTTATTGCTATTACTATTATTATTATTATTATTATTGTATTTTTTCTTATTTATTTCATATCTTCATATTTCATTATTTTTAAAAATATTATATTGTTTTGTTACTGCTATTATTATAATTATTATTATTATTATTGCTTTTTATTATTATTATTATTATTAATTTTTTTATATTTATTTATTATTATTTTTTATTGTTATTGATGTTATTGCCATTATCATTGTTTTCATTGTTATATATTATTATTAGTATTGTTATTTATATTATTATTATTATTATTACTACTTTCTATTATTATTATTTATTTATTTTTATTTTATCATTATTTTTTTATTGATGTTATCGCTATTATCATTGTTTCTCTGGTAGGCATCTTGTACAGGCATATGTTACCTTCTTGCCTACAAGTTCAGTGAAATTGTGAGTGAAAATAAAATTATGAATATGAATTATGAATAAACTGCACCTTATTTATAGAAATCATTACTTGTTTATTTGGTATAAGCTATTTATGTAAAATTATAACAGCGTTTTTAAAATATCTATTGAATATAGTGACATGCTCCTCTTTATCCACTTTTAAATTATTCTAAATTTAGGCCTATTCCTATTACAGTAAATTAAAAGGTAACTAAAATATCTAGTAACATTCTGTTCAATTTTATTTAAAAATTCCTGTAAACAAGGGTAGTTTAACCTTATTTGACAATAGCACCTTTTAAAAATAAATTTATTTATTTAAAAATAACAAATGGTATGTTGATTTATTACTTTATTTTATTTAAAAAGCAAAAAACAAATGATTCGTTATTTCATTGATGAATTTTTGCTTTTTTTTTGTAGAATTTCAGTACACTGGATTTTTTAAAAATCAGTTTTACTACTATTTTTCTTTATATACCGGTATATCATTGGAGACTTTTTTTACCAACCTGTCATTAGGGGCTATTTGTACCGGGCTATTTTTATTAGGCCATGTATTTACCTACATTATGGAAGGATGTCATCAGAAGGGTCACAGCGGATCAGCAGCGTAACGTTTACATTTTCTTGTGTAAACTGAATAAACAATGATATCAGCAAAAGATTATCTTTCTCTGGTAATGTGATTATCAGCCAATAAGAGAACCGCTCTCGATGTACGATTTTCTGATATTCAGTCATTTTGCTATGAACTGTGAGAGACCAAGGAGAAACTGATCTGTAATCCGAAATAACCCTTTATTATAGTTAAATAGGTAAGACATTTCATTCTGTAGTTACTTCCTTTCATATTCATATCGTTTAATTGTTGTGACAACAGGAGGCGCTATGTAAATCCAGAATTATTATTATTATTATTATTATTATTATTATTATTATTATTATTATTATTATTATTATTATTATTAATATTATTAAATAAGCTGGGTTTTTATTATGATTTTAAATGATTAATTTCTTTCACAGGTATTACGTAACAATGTGTAGAATATCTGTTGTGAATATATTAATCGTGGTACTGGTAATTCTAAACACTTGTCTTGCATCCGAGGCAGTGGGTTTCTTTCACCAGCCAGTGGACCGTTCAGTAGTAGAGGGAAAACAAGCTCACATTACCTGTATTTTTAAAGATATCCCCAACCACATGGAGAACAAATACGATGTCCTGTGGACCAAAGATTCTTACATCATCAGCGTACCAAGTAATGGCTTTGATCTGAAAAGATTTAGATTTGGCAATGAATATGCAAGCAGACGACACTTTCTAGTGATTGATCCCGTAAAGAGGGAGGATAGGGGAGGATACAAATGTATTTTTCGGTATAGGCCTAGTGAAATACTTTTAACATCTAACATTGGTAAGCTTACCATTCGTGAAATTCCATCAAAAGAATACCCACTCATTAAACTTGGAAAGTCAACTTACATGATTGGTGAGAATATCACGACAAGGTGTTTGTGTGAAAAGACAAGTCCAAAAGCAGAGCTGGAATGGGGATTATTAGAGCAGAGACTATTGCTAGGACCGACTACCAAATACGCAGCAAATGAAACATATTTTTGGATAGAAGCCACGGTTCCCGCAACCCCTGTTCTCAATGGAATTTACTTTGAATGTAAATTAAAAGTACAAGATGAAATAGCTCCAAGGTACTCATTTACACGTCTTCCTATTAGTGAAGAACTTTTTCAAACTACATCTATGGAACCACTCCAGCAGACACGTAAGCAACATGTAACATATTCCCAGTCAACAGCCGAAAATCACGGAACTTCTGCTAAAGGGGGTACACGGCCAGTCGCTTATGGCTTAGAACTTATTGTCGCAAAAAGTGTATGTCTTTCACTAATACTTTATTGCTATGCAACCCGAACTGGCGGGGGAAATAACTTGAATTGACCCATCGGGCGAGGGGGGATGGGCCAGCACACGAATGGTTGATTGATTAAATCAACCCACTTTTTCATTATTACCATGGGGTCCATTCAATTAACATTTTTGGGCCATTTCCAAAATGTGCCTTGAGGCCAGACGATGCTTAATCCGGCACTGCGGAAAAGAGTAGGGGATTGTCTCCCGGTGTGCTGTCCAATCACCACCAGAAGGACCCCACTGGAAATAAGTCTTCTTCTAGATAGGCCATGGGGTGAAAATCATAACGTTCAGTCCCGTTCCGAAATTTTCCTAATACTTTCACTCATTATGATAATTATTATAATAATATTTAAAAGCACCAAAAAAAAGTTCGACCGTCAGAACTTCTGCAAATACGAGAAAATGACGTTTAAACTTACGAAATTGAAAGTTCTTTGCGCTAGATTAGCACACGACATTTTGTATCACTGTACTCGTTCGAATATTGTATTTTTGATACGTAGTTTATTATTTGCGAACTCTGTATTACTGCTTTAAAAACAAATTTAAAAATTATAATTAGATATAGTTTGTATTTTAATTACATAATAATATTTTTTAGACTACCATTAAAATTGATTTTGTTACAATAACTTCACGTGTTGTGGTACAGCCAACAACAACATGGCGACTAGCGGCGGACAGTGTGCCGGTGGCGATTTTTTTTTCCGTACGAAACATTTACATGAAACTCCACTCGGGCCGTCTCGGCTGAATCGACCCGAAAATCTCATTGCAGAATTCAGGAGGTCAAAAGGTCATCAACAGATAAACGTCTACAAAAGCTGAGAGAACGTCGCTGTCTAATTTTTAAAAATACATTGATGTTACCATGTTAATACCAATGGGTCGTTTAAAATGACATATAATATTTGATTAAGCTGCACGAGTAATGAAAATACATATAATATTTGAGTAATGAAAAGTGTTATTTTAACTTGAGTTACATACTATGACAATTTTAATTTTTTAGTTAGGCCTGGGTTTTGCATAATTACATAGGCCTGAGTACTAAAAACGCTTTCTGGGAAAAGCACAGAGTAAAAAGCGCGTTTTTCTTTATCAAATGAAACAGGGTGACAGTTATTTTCAAATTAAGAGAAGAGCTGAGAATAGGCAGCTCTAAAATACTGGATGCCATAAGACCTGCCAAAATGGCAGAGCACCAAATGAATGTTAAAATGTTGGCATAGTAATCGGCAGGTTCTTAATTACAAGGCTAGACCAAGTTAATTACATGTAATACCGAAATGATTATTATTATTATTATTATTGTTGTTATTAATTATTATTACCTGTACGTTAAGGGGAACTAGACAATGGAGGAATCAGAGAACATTTAAAAAACGACGTTAAGGGGAAATAACACAAAAGATATTCCCCTTGGGCTAGTTATTATTTATAGGCCTAGTAAATAGTAGATTCTTCATTACAAGCCTTAGGCCAAGGTAATTAATGCTGAAATTATTATTATTATTACCTGTACCTTAAGGGGAACTTAGACAATGGAGGAATTAGAGAACAATTAAAAAAACGACGTTAAGGGGAAATAACACGAAAGATATTCCCCTTGGGCGATTATTATTTATAGGCCTAGTAAATAGTACGGTATCTGTAGGTTCTTCATTACAAGGCTTAGGCTAAGGTAATTAATGCTGAAATGATTATTATTATTATTATTATTATTTAACATTAATTACATTACAATGATAGTTTGGACAAGTTCAATAACGCCGGAATGGTATATTATTTATTTAATAATATTTCTCTTATGCGCTCTATTTTTTATTTCATGCTTCAATTTTGTCCTATTTTTTCCCCAAAAAATTTCAGTCAATGTCAGTATGTTGGTGTCAGCCTATGACCCTAGGCGCCTAGTTTAAGGAGGGGCCTAGGATAAGATCTCAGCCTGTTAGGCCTCTTTCTCTCTAGCCTTTGGTATTACTGTACCTATCTACACTTTATAACAGGAGGTACTAGCTGTTGTTGTAGATAATATACTAACATTTAATAACATCCAAGAAGGTCACAGTTAGTTACACACGTACATCCCATAAGTCCGTGAGATTTCATAGGCCTACCGTAGGTAAACATAGAAAGAGCAATACTGTACAGTAATAGTAAAACTCGAGCGTCACGACATTGCGAAGTGTCTGATCTTCCTCCTCGTATCGTACTCACTCGAGACAATCCGAGATGGCCCGAGTGAAGTTTCATGCAAATGTTTCGTACGGAAAAAAAAATCGCGTGCCGCTGTTGTAATAAAGTGTTGTTTTCACCGCGAAGAAATTGCTAATGAAACTCCAATTCTAGTTACAGCAACCAGATTCTTGAAGATTGTTACTTGTAACAAATTATGGATAGTTTTAGACAGTCATAACCGAACTATAGCTGACAAACTTGTGTCTTAACTAGGCTAGGATAAATATCAGTTATCGACCCTAATCCCATCCGGATTAGGGTCGTAGCGGCCGCCAGGGAAAGCGGCCGCGAGACGATACACAGCAATTTGTATGGAGCGCCAAGCGCGCAGTACTGTATGCAAAATGTATGTTGGACAATGGGCGTCAGAGTTCGATATTAATACTGCTTTAATCAATTATCAAATTAATGTATATTTTCTTTCATAATTTATATATAGCCTATTATGTAAATCGAGAATATTTAGTTAGTTTATTTATTATATTGTAACGAAATGTCTCCCCAATTGTTGGAACAGCCCTAGGGGTGGTAGCCCAGTTAATTAGACATCTGTAAGCCACGCTCTGATTGGCCCTTGTGGGAATGGGAAAGTTATGCAAATAAGCCCACTACATGGGGGAGACTTCAGTTGGTTCCTAGATAGCCCTGAAACGAATACGGTACTGAAGAGACTCCCGTTAATATTGATCTTCCATTGTTACATCAAGGTTGCACGTTTACTTTACGAATACTACGACCCTATGAAGGGTGAGTACTAGAATAGTTGCTTTGGAAATTAAAACTGACTTGCCTCACGTGGATCGTGAATTCAAATTGTGTCTGTATTATTTGATTAGTTTAGTGAAGTCGATGGTGTACAACCGCCGCCGAACCCTGACGCTCATAAATAGGCCTAATTATCCTGACAGACGAAGGAGTTTCGTTACAATATCAATTGATTTATAGTTTGCCTATTTTTTTACAGAAATGGATGGTACTTTTTAAATAGCTTCTTTTTTATTCGAATTTTACTAACTTGTGTTCAGTTTTGTTCTTTAGTGAATGAACATCTGTTTGTCATTGCATTTGAAGATGATATTTATTTGAGTTTTACTAACTTGTGTTTTGTTTGTTTTAGTGAATGAACATTTGTTATTCTTGTACTACGACTTTAAAGATAACTGATATTTATTTGATGTTTTACTAACTTGTGTTTTTTCTGATAAATACATAACCCATTATCAGTTGTTGGTAGAGTATTATTATTATTATTTTACAGAAATCAACTATTAAATTAATTCTTAGCATCACACTTTATTATTGCTTAACATTAATACTATGTATATAATTTCATCCTTATCTGAATTTAATTATTGTTTTACTATAGTCAACAATGTGCCTCTTGGTTGGAATGGATGAGTGAGGGAAAGACATACGATTACGAGGATGTGATAAGACTTCCACCCTCTTTTGCTATCGTCGTTACATCGACACGAAATCGATAGCAATGATAAGTTATCATTACCAAGTGTAGTGTAGTCCTGTCAGTACCTTACCCAGACACATTGTAAATGTATTAAAAATATTCTTTAAAAAAAGGGTGCTGACTGTGCAGGCCTATCCCACTTAGCTTCGTGAGTGGATTTCCCGTACGATTGAAAATCGTAACGGTACTGGGTTTGGTCTACAGGAGTTCGTGCTTCGAACAGGTCATTGCATTCATAGAAAAAGCCTTTTGATGGAGAAAGTGTACCTTTTTATTTAGCAAAGGTTTGCCTAGGTCGAAACTAACTCCGGCTATATAAAATTGATTATAAGATTGAAAAATATTAATTTTGTTATTGTAGTAGTGATAGATACTATGTACACGTTTAATTATTGTTATTTATTCGTTAATGTCATTATATTTACATTTAAATTTAATATATTGTTTAAGTGTAAATTATTATGTTCATGTAAAAATTAATCTTATCAATTAAAATTGTATATTTTAAATAATATAGTAGGCATAGTTTAATGGAGATCATCAAATGCGGTTGTAAGACCGGCTGCAATCAAGGCAGATGCTCCGATCTTTGTCAATGTACAAACTGTCAGAGCGGAGATGATAAAGACTCCATGAATGAAGATGCTCAATTTGCAGACGATGAATACCTAGACGAAATTTACATAGATGATTTGTTTGATTGAGATTTGATGTGTTTCTTATTTCATCATTATTATGTATAATATTGAAAATTTAAAAAAGGTAACGTAACCGTGTGACCCTTGAAAATGTAAGAACTTCAGAACCATGAGACTTAACA
>NW_022683367.1:16305-23907 GCF_011630105.1 Anneissia japonica | reverse complement strand
CTTTAGTACACATACAGGGAACATGCAGACACATTGTCAAAAGGAAGACCACAGGAGTCAAAAGAAGTCAAAATACTAATACATTTTCTTTAAATTGTTACACAATTATTGTTTTGAAAAGAATATGAAAGAATTGCAATTACAATAATAAAATAAGTTTTTTTGTTGAAATTTCTCAATAATTATGCTGTAAGTTGACGCGAATTGACGTGTACTGACGGAATCCGACATCACTTGACACGATTTGACCTAAAATGACGCGATTTCATGCGAGTTGACGCAAGTGGACAGCTCATGGTATGATCGCGACGTGCTTCTACACCGCTGTATCGCGGTGTGTTTTCTGACGACCAGCAGCCTAGGAACGTAATAAAACGGTAATTTTCTTAAAATTGCAGAAGATATTTTGGTCGAACTTTCTATATTTGATTCAAGACATATTACTTAACTATTGTAGACCTACATTTTTTATAATGAAAAAATCGGAACGGAATTCGTTTTCTAGACGTTTTTTGAGCTTCACCCCATGGCCTATAAAGAGAATGATTATGTTTGCATCAAAGATCTTATAAACACAAGATAGCGTTCTCCGCGATTTACGCGTAACAAATAGAAGCGTCGGTCAAGGTTCAGAAGTTTCCAATTTAGCAAGAGGGCGTCATTCATGCGCTATTATACCAAAGAGAAAAGTAATCAGTTTTGGAAGAGGGCGTCCTATCTGTTGCCATGGATTTGAGATGGTTCCTGTTCTGCTGTTCACAGTACGGTATGGTCCTACCGGTCAAAGGTCAAAAGTTTCCAATTTAGCAAGAGGGCGCCATTCATGCCTTATGACAGAATTTGCACGCGTAAATCGCGGAGAACGCTATCTTGTGTTTATAAGATCTTTGGTTTGCATCGCCACTTTCACCTCCAGAAGAAGAGGGCAGTGTTGTCGAAAGCTTGCGTACAGGTTGTCATAATGAAACAAGTCGTTCGTACTGTTACTATGATTTTCAGTGTTTTATTTATAGTCAATTAATGCCTATAGACTAAGCCAACAATAATTACAGACTATTTTTAACCGACTACAGTTAAAAGAATACAGCTTGATCACGTCTCCTTTATACTATTTTACAGTAACAATCGCTGGTATTGCACTTTTTTGTATATGTACGCGGTACCCGTGAACAAACTTCGGGCAGTGGACGCGGGCAAACTCAGCATAGATGGAAGACCGTCGTGACTACTGTGGCCACTCGGGCCGGGCACCGCGGGCAACTTAAAAATGTGTTTAAATCAATAATAATATTTTTCTAAAATCGTGACAGCGGCACTTTGATTATGATGATGATAGGGATGATTGTATCGGCGGTGTTGGTAATGATGGTAAAGATGGATGATGATGATTATGATGATGATAATGATGATATTGAAAGCTTTAGGTCTCGAATCAATGTTTCACTTCATGTGCTCTTCATAAATTCAGTAGTTATCAGTGAATAGGGTGGGGGTGGGGGCAATATGATGGACTGGAAGAAATCCAATTTCCTTGATAATGTTGTTCTTACCGTTGCTAAGAATATTAGGACCGATAATTAAACACGAATTTTTTCGTCACAGATGCATTAATGTGACACTATTTTATACGTGTTATCTTTTATACTGCAAAATAAACATGTTGTTCAAAATTATTATTTGCTTCTGGCTTAATCAGGTGTCAAGTTTACCATCAGAATTTATGAAATGTTATCCTGAAAACAGCACATCCTATCTTATTGCTGGTAGCGAGTTTACAATTCACTGTGATTTCCAACTCGAAAAAAATATGGGACCAATAAACTGGAGTGATGTTGTTATGTTTAGGAAGGACGGGAATAAATTTCAAGATCATATGCAGAATTCCTTAAAAAACAAAATACGGCTTAGTATTAATTTACTGAATATAAGTCTCAAACAGATAGCGGTATATACAAATGCGTATATTCGGATGGCAAAATACTCGATGATTCTGGTCCGGTGGAACTGGTAGTGTTGCCAAAACGTTCTGCTCCAATATGTACCGCATCCCCATTAGAGTACTATGTTGGTGATACTGCTACTTTAGTCTGTAAGACATATGCATATCCGTCCCTCAAACTGTTCTGCATAAGTGACTCATTACCAGAAGCCGAAGTCTTCAACAATAAAAATAAAAACAGAACCTCAAGCGTTATGACATTTACTCCCAACCATCAAGAAATCGGTTCAGAGTACTCGTATACCTGTAAGATGGATACAGATGAAGGAACATGGACTTGTACATCTACTGTCGTTATCAGAAGACGACTGACGGTGAAGATCATGAAATCTTCTTTTACATTTAACCAACCGGTGACTATGCTGTGTACGACAGAGGGTTATGGGCGTAAACGGGAAGGACTGTCTTCAGCAGATATTGATGAACGCAGTCCAAATGAGGAGATGAACTTTAAAAACACTACACTTTTTAGAAATTATGATAAAGAAAGTAACTTTAATTTCAAATGGAGTTCAACAAACGACGTATTGTTTAATGACGCAATAGAACAAGCTAATGCATCAAACAAGTTGACTATTCAAAGCGTCTCAGATGAAATGAACGGAGAAAATATCACTTGTACAGTCAAATCCAATGATGCCATGGGATCGAATGTAATTACGATATACATTGATAAACGCGTCGTGACATATGAATCCAGTACAGGAGTTTTAAAAACAAGTACCGGTACTAGTAAAGGTTCTGGTGAAGAGGACAATGGACACACTGTTGGATATTCTCCAGATTATATTCCCATTGAAATAATTATTCCAGTGACAGTGTTGCTCGTATTTCTATGTCAAATGCCACTTATCGTTATATTAAAGAGATATGTTGATCAGAATGCGCAAGCTGGAGCTCCCCATCACACCATCGACTTGGACAATGACACTTACGATACATCTATGCAAATTCCACAGCCTCCGCCGGTGGATATCGCGTACTCAACCACTATTAATACCATTATAATGTCAAATACATCTCAACTACCAGCAGTCCCTAATAGACAGAGGGATCATGTAGCTGTGGTAGAAGATACCACACAGTCTATGTGCACAAAGACTAATTTATCTCATTCGAGTTATACAGAAGATCGAGTACTAACACCACTAAATGCTAACGATTTTAACGACATGTTAGATATCGATCCGGTTTATGAAGAAATTGTTGACAGTGAAGAAATAATATAGATCAGCAAAACGTTACGGCATAACTCAATTGCAAATGTAGAATTAGATGACATGATAATGTTACTTATGCTCCATAATTATATCGTAGCATTTTTATGTTTGCTGAAGACAACTGATAAATAAAGATACCGAATCCAGAAGGCGCAAAAAATATTCTTAAACAGTTTACTAATATTTACTTAGGATAGAACCGTAATTATCATGTTCTGATTTAATCAGGTGTCAGGCTTATCATAAGAATTTGTTGGCGTTCCAAACGTTTTTTACCGGTTCCGTTTCAACTCGACCAATATAAATATATGACCAACTAATTCAAATCGATAATATTAATTGGTACAAGAGCATTCTTCATCGGTAAGCCGTTTAATCGGTGCTTTACTATTAAATCAATTGAATAGTAATATGCATGTATGTATTTATTTATCCAAGTGGCAAAAGCTTGAACAGTGTAATCCGATGTAATTGACATTGTTGAAAATATCCTTTAAATTACCCAATGTAACGGTATTTACTTTAAAAAAATATGAATGATTGATTGAATGAATGAACGAACGAACGGACGGACGGACGAACGAAAGAACGAACGAACAGACGACGATAAATGAATGGGTAGATGGATTGATGGATAGATAAATAAATAGATGGAGGAAGGGGTAGGTGTGTTGGTGGGTGAATGAAAGAATGGATGAAAAAATAAATAAATAAATATGTAGGCCTATCATTTCCGTTATGTAGGTGATTGCCAGATAATTCTATCACAGCCAAATTGTTCACACCACAGACCCGTAGTCGTCAATACAGATTCAAATTTCAAAAGCAATGGATTCACCAACAAGAAACCGAGAACTCATTGTTTATATATAATTATATAATGGACCTAATTTGAGGTATTAACATCAATTTTTGGCACCAAATGATAACACACTAATAAAAACTAATTTGTATTTTAATGTAGGTAAACAATGTTATTATAACAACTTAAAAGTAAACGGAAAGAACTGCAATTGTTTTAATGATAATGAATGAGCCGACAGGACAAAAGAAATAGTTTGAGTGGATTTAAAGAGACAGTTTACACCAGACAGAAGTATTATGTGTTGAATAAAAATGGAGGTATGTACAAACTACAATGAAGTGTTGGAATGAACTTGCTGATGGAGAGACAAAAGAGAGTAGCGGTACAAGTCCTACACCCACACTCAACAATAATTATTTTAAAACATTGTAAAAAGGTAGGTAGCGCATTAGCTCCAGTAAATATTTAGATGAGTTGTATACAGTGTTACGAAATTTTAACTATTTAAAATTTCTACTATTATAATTGTTATTATTTTAGTATTGTTATTATTATTTATAATAGTGTTGTGATTAGTAGTACATTATCATTTTTGTTAATGGTAGGCCCTTCATTTTTTACTAATGCCAATTATAAAGATAAGATTGTTATCCAGTTGTAATGGTCAAAGGTCATATATTTATAATATCGATATTCATTATAATAACGGCTAAATCTGAAAATACTTTCGGTATTACAGTATCATAAATTGATACTGTATATACACATTACATTAATTTGTCAATTATAATTATTGGAGAAAAAGAAAGCAAAAGTAGTATTTAATAATTAAATAATTTTTATGACAATGAACGCCTGCAGATGGTCACTAAGTTGTTTGACCTGGACAAAATTATTTTAAAATACTTGAATAAAATCTACATTCTAGAAAAAGATGAGATGGATAAAAACAACCACAAGCTTACGAGGAATTGAGTTGGTTAATTTGCTTTCCCGTTTTATTGTACAATATTCAACCATTCTTTAACCAAACAGAGTTTCAACAAAAATAAAGTTGAAAATGCTGTATATTGAAGTGTTGCCGTAATATAATTTTGCCGTAATATAATGAATGGAATTATTTATGATCCACTTGTAGCATCGATGTTGAGTTTAGTGACTCATGCTGTAACTGAAATACTTTCGGTTTTACAATACAGTATCTATTATTTTATATTTTATTTTATTTTATTATTTTTTATTTTAGACATTGATAGACCCAATAGAAAATTTGTGAGGGACTGTCCCAAGTGTTCCAATAGCTGGCTATTCCATCATTGTTTCACAGAATTGTTGTTTGCTGGAGACAGCTGAACAAAAGTACAGATTCCACAAGGGACAGACATATTATCTTTAAACAAGTTTACTAATACTGTGTTTATTAATGATAGCACTGTTTATTATTCTGTTTTAGTCAAGTTTTAAGCTTATCGCAAGAATAATGTAGGCAGGGACGTATCCAGGGGGAGCCGTGGGAGCCGAGAGATACTATTTCCTCAAATTTCCTCACATCTGCCCCAGCCATGGTGGGGCTGAGGTGGTTGTGAAATCACGTTTTTGAAGTAGGCCTATGTAAAGTACGGTACATCCTCAAAGACATTGTTTTTAAGCTTTGTTTTAATAAGGTCTCTATGGTTTTTTCATTCATTTTTTTAAGGAACAAAAAGAAAAATATATTCAAATTGAGGTGCGAGATTGTAATTTCCGGCCATCTAGAGATGCCCTAATCATAAATTTTCTTACCTCAGCCCCAACCATGGTGGGGCTGAGGTGGGTGACTCCTCGGTCTGTGAAAGTCCCTCCCTCGTTCACCTCTCTTTCGAATTCTTGGATCTGGCCACCTTTCGAATTCCTGGATCTGCCACCGTTGATTTATTATATAATTATTTTTGCGCTTATTCATAATGCGTCTATTGCAATTTTCACTTTGTCCTCTCAAACAGTCCTAAGGACGTTTAGAGTGCGCTACTTCACCCCCACCTTTCAAAATCCTGGCTACGTTCCTGAATGTAGGCGTTAAAATAGGCCTATGTTGTATTGTGTAAACTCGAAATAGATATTGACTCTTCATACGAAATCTAAATTGGAAGTAAATACAAAAGAATTCTTTATTGGCAAAGGTTCGTTTGTATCAAGGACGCATGTTATGTGGCTCTATTTTGTGTGTTTCATGTATGATTGGTAGGTGTTTGTG
Source organism: Anneissia japonica (assembly GCF_011630105.1). Classification (NCBI taxonomy): domain Eukaryota; kingdom Metazoa; phylum Echinodermata; class Crinoidea; order Comatulida; family Comatulidae; genus Anneissia; species Anneissia japonica. The sequence continues at coordinate 17,650 of NW_022683367.1, read as the reverse complement.
TATGCAGATCTGTATGTATGTGTTTGCGGGTTGTCATGTATTACAACAGGGGTCTCGACACGGCGAATAAACGAAATGACCGCCACGCTTAGGAAAAATAAGCAAAGATTCACGCTTAAATGTTAGCGCCACGCTCAAAAATATATACTAGGCAATCCCTATACAATGCCGTAGCTAGCTACTGGGACAGCTGGGACAGTCCCACACAATTTTTCTAATGGGTCCACAAAGAATGAGTGCACATTTTTTAAAAATTGGTCCAAATTATGCAGTGTTATGCATAAAATGAGTCCACTTTTGAAAAATTGGTCCAGATTTCTCATATTTACCTTAAAATTGGTAAAATTTTTCATATTTTTGCGTAAAATAGGTCAACTTTTAAGAAAATTGATCCACTTTATTTGTATTTACGTGTAAAGTGGGTCCCTGATATTGTCTCGCACTATTTGAAAATCCTGGCTACGGCATTGGTACTTAGGATATTTTGTTCAAAAAGTTACAATAAATACCAAAGTGTCGAACTGCAATGATTTTTTTGTATGTTTGATTTTGCGATAGGTCTATCGAAATATAGTAGACACCGGAAACAGCCTCAACACTGCTAGGTTAAGGTCTAGCCTTACCTCAATTTAGGTTCTGTTAACAGATATAAAAAAAAAACAACTGCCGACATGATATTTTCCGTTGCTGGTGTTGAAACTTGTTTAATATAGGCCTAATATTTTATTGGAATTAATTCGAACTTGTTAAAAATTATTCTGACCGGGATTTTGACAAATCAACTTTTCTCAGGCCGACTCGATTAACCCCAGTGTGCGAAATGCGAGGTACAAAAACTAATCTCTAGAGATGGCGCACTTTCTTTTTTTGTATAATTATGGAGTTCCTATATAGAAAGGGATGCGACATGTGCCGCTTGTAGGGTGTCATATTGGGGCCATTGTATGCATGAATGAATGCAATGTCTATGCAACAGTGTGACGATTGCATAAATATCAGGCAATTGAAAAAAAATAAATAAAAATAAAAATTAAATGTTATATCATTTGATAGAAAAATATCTGTTAAGTAACGCGTGTTTGAAATTTAAAACAAAATTCAAAAATAGATTCTCAATAGGTTACTAATAATTATTATATTACATGTATAGTTTTTGCTTGACCTGCCTTAGCTAGGCGTACAACATCATGTTTGTTTGGCTCTAAAAATAAGTAGGCGACTGGGCCTATGCGCCCTCTTCACAGGACAAATTAGAAATTGGTACAGTAACAGGTGTTCATGGCAAGTAGCTAGGTTCCCAATCCAAAGGTATCTCCAAAATATAGAATATAATAGTAGTAGTATA
>NW_022683367.1:10381-16262 GCF_011630105.1 Anneissia japonica | reverse complement strand
AGTCGGGCCCCCGCCCACAAATCATGCTCAAGTATAAAAATCACCTCAAATCACATTATTTTGCGAGTTAGTCACCCCTAATCACTGTTCCCCCATCTTCCCATCCCCATCAGCTCCCTTCCATTTCAAGACCCCTATGCCACTGATGCAGGCCCTGCTAGTAGGAAAAGTTCGTAAGCCTACTACAGTATCAGATTGCGTTCTATGGTCAAAATATAAATGTATGTTATTTTTAATACCTTAATGGATGTAGTATCTTCTCTTCAATAGAATTCCTATTCTTGTATTTTAACAAATTTCAATTCAAATAATAATAATTCAAAGTTTCTTATATACCGGTCAAATTTATTTAATAATGATGTGCTAAAAAGACGAATACTATATATACATAGCATGAAGTGATTTAAAAAACATTATTTTCATTACGATTGAGAGAAAAAATATGGGTCTTCGTTTTTTAGACACCCATATAGGGTGTCTATAAAACAAAGACCCTTAAGTATTTCTTGATATTCCTCATTTTATTCCGATGATGAAATAATGAAATAGGTACTTGGCAACTGTTTTATGATGATTTTGAAATACTTTCAATAAGATAATTGAGAAATAATTGGAGGTTTTCGTTTTTCGAGTCTTCGGTGGTCTTCGTTTTATAGACACCCTCGTTTTGTAGACACTCATATAGGGTGTCTATAAAACGAAGACCATTTCACAAACAGACGCCCAAAAAATGTCGTAATTTTGATTTTGTGACAGCCTGGCGTATTATCATCAAAATAAATGGGTCTTCGTTTTTGGGTCTTCGGTCTTCGATTTATAGACACCCCTTATCCTAAATACTAAAGTAGGCCAAACATTGAAAAACTTTGCTATTCCAATGAACTTTAGCAATCCACTCGAAAAATTAAGGTTTATATAGAAGATTCTGACTAAGAAATACTAATTAAAACGGAGAAACAGTACTAGATCTGCTCCTGATTTTTACACAGTTTTGAAGAAGATTATTATTATTATTATTATTATTATTATTATTAATATTATTATTATTATTATTATTATTATTATTATTATTATTATTATTATTATTATTATCATTATTATCATTATTATTATTATTATTAATATTATTAAATTTATTATTATTATTATTATTATTACTATTGTTATTCGCTGCCTAAGCTGACATAGGTATGATCATGCCAAAATGTTATTTTAATTTTCCATTTTTAGGTAGTAATATATATTTAGCCTATATTTTTCGAGTTACACCTGATGTTACTACTTTCATCCCTCAATATCCCTAAGCATAGTGTTATATGAATGTTGGATCTAGTAACTGCATCATTAAACAAATTATAACGGCAACAAGTATATACGGTAGTAAACAAGAGAAACGTTTTATTTATTTAATTTTTTGTATAGCCTTCTGTGTACCTACAGAACCTATGCTGACTTAATTTATGTTTTTTGTGCATGTTAAGATTGTATAATTATGTTATTGTCATTTTCTTTTTATGTACCTATTATGCTCATCTGTGTTTGGATTTTTTTTCTATTTGCAGCACACTTTACATTATTGTCACGGTAAATTATTGAATATAGCTTGCTATCAAATAATCAAGTCCCAGTGTCTAGTTGTGGGAATGATCAACAAACAATTAGTTAACATTATTTTGGTATAGTTAATTCCAGTAAACAATATTCACAAATAACTTTAGAAGGTTGTTTACTCGAAATAATGTTTACATACTTTCACTCAGTAGACTTTTTGAAATGTAGCAAGATCTACACTTTTGTTTTCTGAAGTTTCATTTCCTTCAAAATTTTGTTTAAGATTTATGATTTGTGTGTGTGTGTGTGTGTTTGTGTTTAATTAGAAATTTAGGATTTCATGTAGAGTATTGTGATCATCACAAGGTGGCCCAGTGTAAGACAGTGCACACATTTGGGTTACCCTCCAATAACAACAATTAATAGGAAATAATAATAATTATTATGAAAAGTTAACTATTATAATATTAATTTCTTTTTAGTGAAATTTTAATAACTTCTTAGTACATGAAATATTGTAACAATTGTGATTTAGTCAGTCAATTATGGGTACTCAGTGCTACAAACAACCACTACAATTTTTTTTCTAGTTACATTATATGCTCTATAATCATTTGGGCGATTCCGTAGTAACTGACGTTACATTTCATCCTTTATTTTATAGTCACATGAAATATCTACAGAGAATTATTTTTTATTGCTGCATGGTAGTACTATGGGAATAAAATGTAGGATTAATATCTGTCTCTTATACACATCTAGATGTGTATAAGAGACAGATATATATCATGTCTAAGAGACAGACAAAACATGAGGGAAGGAAAGATAGGCTATAAAAGTTTGAATAATTCAAATTATAATAAAATACCAACATGGAAAGTGATTCAACTTAAGAAAAATTGATTAAGATTGTAAAGTGTATATAAAACGTCAATCTCGATAAGCACAGTATACTTATTAATATTAATGATGATGATGATAACGTTCTCACAACGTTGTAAGAACGTTCAAACGTTGTGAGGTTGTGAAATAAGGTTATAAGTACGTACATATGGTTCTACAAAACACGTTTTATATACGGTTAATGAACAGCTTGAATTTTAAAAATAACATGTCAATATGCTAAAATCATGGACTATGGTAATGTCTTTGGAACCTTATTTTAATGGTACGGTACAGTTCAGTAAACTGGTAAACATGATTTATGTTTACAAAATATCAGGTCTCGACGTACAGTACACTTTGATTATTTGTCTACCGCCCTCATCTATCTATCACACGTAGTAGTTTATTCCCTAAGTTAAAAATAATATATTATCTTAAAAAGGTATTTTTATTAATTTCATTATCAATATCAACTGATATTAAAGATTAAGTATATCTCCAGATCGGCATGAACAAAAACTTTTTGTACCGGTGATGGAAACGAGGCATTGCCACAATGTATACATTTACTTAATGACCAGTAATCTCACATTTTAAAATAATGAATTTATTTACATTTGGAAGTTCGTTAATATGAAATATATATACGTCATTTTAGTAATATAACAAAATGCATTGTGAACTTGAACATCATACAAATTATGAATATAATCGTAGCTTGAACCACAGGACTAAAGTAATTTTGGTCGAAGGATTAGGGTGCCTAAAACCCAACAGAACCCTTTTGGATTCGGCACCCACACCCATTTTTCCTTCGTTCTGATTATTATTACCAGGTAATTATACATGTATTTATACTTTATATAGGGCCTATATATATTTCTATGGATATACATTCCGAAAGAAAGGGAGAAATGAAATGAAAAAATGAAGTATGCAAACAAAGGATGAGTCACGTATAAGCAATGCCACTACACTTATGAATGCCGTGAAAAATAATATAATGGTCACTCGTCTTGTTTGTGTGCTTCTCGTGTACTCTGGTAAAACATACACTTTCTATTTTAAGCTTACTTCTTTTCAGATGCCACCCTAAGATCGTCTAGCAGTCTACTTGTTCCAAAAAAATCTCATATGTGAGGGGATGCCCCTCCTAAAACCACCCATCCCCGCTCGTGCATTCTCACCTCCCATTATCCACCCCCATTGCTAAATCCTAGATCCGCCACTGCAGCCGGCCTTATGCCACCCCCTTTGCCACCCGGCCTTTTACAAGCTAAGTCCGTTGGCACCCGCCCCACTGCGATCTAGGTCGGTTCTTTCTTTCACTCTCCTTTTTCGGGTATTATAACCATTTTTGATCATTCTTAACAATGTATAATTATTTTAATATTAACTGGTTTAAGGGGCATTTTTAAAATATAACCCCAAGGTGATATCGAGACTGTACCGTACATACTAACTATTCATTTATATTTGTGTAATGTTTACTGCAATCATCTTATTCAATGCCTTCCCTTTAACCATTGTTTATATTGATTGAAAAACTAACTGACTGTTTACCAATACTCTTTCGCATGTATTTAAACATGATTTTTGTATTGATTCCCATACTAATACAGTATTATTGCAATATATTACACATAGCTTGTCTTTACTGTTTGAATAAAATTATTGGGTATGTGGAATATAAGGTATTAATATAGTATTATATTAAGTTTATGGTCTAAACATGCTATGAGAATAATATCTTATGCATAGATTTCGACTGACTTATTTAGGTTTGATCGTACCTTACGGGAACTTGTTTTATTGAAGGATTTATTGATTGATTAAATTTCTATTATTTTCATTGATTGATTGATGTTTATTTATTGATAGATTGATTGGTGGAGTAATGTATGGATTGATAGATTTATTAATGGATTGATATATTTATTAATGGATTGATCAAATCATTCCAGTTGTGTATTCAGTGCATTGTACAAGTGTAAATTTGAATCTGTTAAATTTCTAGTTTGGTCATGGTAAACGAAAACATTCAGTTACTACAGTTTAATATTTTACGTCTCTTATCTTAAATTCGTAACGATTTTCTTGAATAATATGTTTTATTATTTGATTTTATTACTTTAAAATATTCAGTTTTATACAAATGACTTGAGGAGCAGTTTTTAATAAATAGCCTAATCGAGACTCAACGATTTTTTTTATCTTTGTGTAAATGTTTCCTACTGTATTGTATGTACACTGACCTTTGAGATCCTCACATCTGTATTTATGTGCTAGTGTCTACCTTTGTACCTTGTTTGCTTGATGTAACAAACAAAACTTGACTTATCTACTGATTGATTGACTGTTTATCAATACCCTTCGCATGCACTTTTCGTATTGATTCCCATATTAGTACTGCATTCGTATACTGATTTCCATAATATTGCACATGCTTATGCCTATAATAGGCCTATTAATCTATATAATAGCCCCAATTACTAACGATTTGAGATAGTACGGCAGCTTAGGGCCATATTTGGACTTAATGTGGACGTTCCGGACAAAAGCACCAATTTTTTTTACATGCTCCTTATGGTCATAGCATTCAATTTTTGGTAGGAACCACTTCATCCGAGGTCATTATGGCGGCCATCTTGGATTTCAAAATGGCCGCCTAATAAAACCTATGTTTATCTATATCTCCGCTTCTAAACCACTTGGAATTATAATTCTAATGTCTAAGAGTATGTTTATATGATCGAGGAATACCATCATATTATTTTTGACCCTGTCAGATTGCCACAAATGGGTCATGTAAGGTCATTCAAGGTCATTCAAGGTTAAATATTTAATGGTATCTTTAAAATTACGTAATTGTCAAATTTTACATTAGAATCATACCCAGGCTCTCAGAATTCAAACTTTTTACTATGAACTACAATATTTCATTCGAGGTCATTCTGGCCGCCATCTTAAATTTCAAAATGGCTGCCACGCAAAACCTATATTTATCAATATATCGGCTTTTAGACAACCTCCAATAAGAATTATGATGTCTAAAAATATATATTTATGGTCAAGGATCTATAGCACTTGTGACATGGTCAGATGGTCATTTAAAGTCATTCAATTTCATTTCTCTGTTAAATACGTAGAAAATTGTAATACTTTGTAAGTGGTCGTGTTTTACAGCAAAATCATACATAAGCTCACAAAATTCAATTTTTGATAGGAACTGTTTCATCAGAGGTCATTATGACAGCTATTTTAGGTCAAGGTCATTAAGCAGCCATATTAAATTCCAAGGTGACCACCATGTAAATCATGTTTTGTTCCTTTAAATATGTTTACTGTACTGCATAGTCAAAGAATAACATCAAAAGTAGTGACATGTATTTGTATTTATTATATTCCATTATATATTGAAAGTCTGATATCAGAAATTGTATTT
>NW_022683367.1:0-9733 GCF_011630105.1 Anneissia japonica | reverse complement strand
AGATGGGTATAAGAGACAGGATAAACATAGGTTTTATTAGGCGGCCATTTTGAAATCCAAGATGGCCGCCATAATGACCTCGGATGAGGTGGTTCCTACCAAAAATTGAATGCTATGACCATAAGGAGCATGTAAAAAAAATTTGGTGCTTTTGTCCGGAACGTCCACATCCATCTGCTAAGCTGCCGGACTAAGATGGCTGAGGTGGGTGTTAAACGTATGGAATTTGCCAGCTTTACTCCATTCTTTATTTTTTTAATCGGTTTCTTTTTATCTGTGTGCTATTTTTTTCTGTACTGCAGGTACAGTAGCTACCATGGCCGGTGAAACCGGGGTCACGGACCCCCCCCCCCCCCCCCCCCCCCCCGAAAATATATAATGCCTGGAGATTGTTGTATGATCGGAAAGAAATGCAAAAAAAAAAAAGAAAAAGGGAAGAAGGATTAGAGGGAGGGGAAGAGAGTGTTTATCCAGTCCCCGACCGAGTTACATTTTTTCTCGCAATTCACATTGGCGGGTCTGATGGTCCTGACCCCTCCCCCTCTTCCTTGGGCAAAATAAAAAAAGAATTCTAGACCTACCTTTTCAGGACATGTGAGCAGAATTTTATTTGTTACAAAAGTCGAGAAAGCTCATTTCCCGCCATCTAAGAATAAAAATGTTCTCGGGGGTGAACCCCAACCCAATTTTATTTTTGGGTTCATCGATCGATGAAAAAAATATACATAAGCGACGTGTGTATAAAGGTACACACATAATGGGCCTATTAACATACATAACAGGTCTATTTATAAGAATGATAAAGTTTACCTGACCGTTTTCAACTTGAATATTGAAGAACTATAAGTCATTAAAAGACACCTAGCTCAAAAGTCGGGAAAGCTCATTTTCCGCCATCTAGCATTTAAAATTTTCCCGGGGGAGGGCCCGTTTCGAGGTTTGGGGTAATTTTTTTACCCTCACCCATACCCACCAAATTTGAACCCAGATCTCCCTCATTCATATCCCATTCATTTTACCAGGTCCCCCCTTACCCCCACTTTGAAAAATGTTCCGCGGGACCTAGCTACAATCAGCAACAAAATAAAAGGGTCATCAAGCATAGAATAAACACCATGTTCAAACATCAAGCACTGCCTTATCTTTATATTTAACTGTAACGGTAGACACAGTTTTGATGATCGAAACAAACAAAACATTATTTGGCAGATAGACTGATTGACCATTAATTAATCTTATTCATCATCATCAGTTGGAGAACGTCCGAAAATAAAATGTCTTACCTATTTTTGATTGGGTTTGATTGATTCGGGAAAAAAACCCAAAAACATTTAATTGCAAGTTTATGCTCTAAACTAGCTACGGTTTTGGTGGTATGTATGATGAGAACACTTTAAACCATTTGTAAGAACTTCGTAATCAAACAGAAGTTAAAAAAATAGCCTACTGTAAAAACAAAATATTTCTGTCCACAATTCTACTTTAACAAAAATTTAGTGAGGGGAGGGGTTTCCTGTTGTTGTGTTCTTCACGTTGTCGTTGTTGTTACCACGATAACTAAAGTTTGGTAAGTTCGATTGGTTTCAAATTCGGCAGAATGAAAGATGGTAAGAAGACGGAGCTTTTTGGTTTTTATTATGTGTGTGAATAGACTAATTGATAATTTACATAATTTTTGTTTCACTAATCAAGTAATTAAGGCTATTAACATTATAACTAAAGTCTGGTAAGTCCGATTTTTTCGAACTTGGCAGAATGCAAGATGGTGATAAGAGGACAGAACATATTGGTTTTGGTACATGTGTGAATATGCAAATTGCTCAGTAGCACAATTGATATTTTACTATTCAGGTAATTTAGTCTATGTACCACGATAACTGACGTTGGGTAAGTTTGAGTGGTTTCCGAAGTTGGTAGAATGCAATAAAGCAACGGAGCTTATTATTCGGTGTGAGATTATTCTAATTACTCATTTGCATAGATAATATTTCACAAAATCCTACTTGTCAATTCTAAGAGAAAAATCACACCGAGAGGAGGCTATACTATACTGCGTAGCGTAAAAGGTGCATTTTTAGTTATTCTTTGCTAAAAGACGCAGTTGTTAGCAATTTTGACTCCTTGCGTCGACAGGAAACTGCTATCAGCACCGTACTCGTTGTAATTAGTTAAGTGAACAATTTGTTTCAGATGTCTATTATTACCAGGCTAATGGACAATGTTTATTATTATTTAGAAATTAATATAAGTTAAAAAATGCGTTGAAAAAATTACAGTCAGCCATTGTGGACTAACCCCTTTTTTTGCAATTGAGTTTTAATGTTTATGTCATTGATGACAAAAAAAAAATTCAAAAAGTAATAAAACGAGATAGAAATAAAGGTGGGTGAAATTCCCACGAAAGAGAAAAAAAAATTAACAGCAGCAACAGCAGCAACAACAACGCCACGTCGATCTGTCTTTAAAACACAGATACCTAGCATATTGGATTGACTTTAACTGACTTTAAATTAAGATTTTATTAAACCTTACAGAAACTTGTTTAATACATTGACTCTGATTTTAATTGATAGATTGATTTTCATTTGATTGTTGGATTGATTGATTGATTTATTGATGGATCGATTCAATCATCCCGGTTCTGTGCAATAATCAGTTCGATTGTACAAGTGAAACCCTTTAAAGTATAATTTGGTCATGGAGCAATAACAAAATCACTAAAATCACTACATTTCCATATTTTACTTCTTTTATCTCAAGTATTATAACCATTTCTATTATTCTTCTGTATTATTATTATTGCTATTATTATTATTATTATTATTATTATTATTATTATTATTTAATATTAATCTTAAATAATCAGCTTTATAAAAATTCTTAATGACTTGAGGAGCATTGTTTAATATATAACCCAAAATTAGAATATTTTAACAGTACAGTACTAACGATTTTTTTTTTTATTGTCTTCATTGTACATGGCAATTGATAAACAATGATCCATGATGTCATGGGTGCCCTTGTGTTTTCTGCTCGTGATCTTCACCTTCATTATTGTACATTGCTATCTTGTAATGTTTACGATACACAGACCTTTGAGCTCCTCAGTTGATTGTTCATGTACCAATGTTTACTTTTACCATTGTCATAGGTTAATTGATTATTTACCAGTAATCTTTCTTATGTACTTTTCGTACTGATTCCCATAGTATAGTATCCCTATATTGATTTCCATGCTTATAGGCCTGTAATACAAAACCATAGCTCTAAGGTGACCTATTGTTTGGCCGTCTTGTGTCTAGTGTTCATCGTCTACAAGAGTAGGACAAGAAGGGCTCGTTTTACACCAGTCATCGATATTGTTTATAAACATGTAAAGTAAATAAACCTGCAGATAAAAACAAAAAATATTGGAAATATTTGAATGGTTTTGAATAGACCCCTCCGTAACAATGGCTAATTGGGCCGCCTGAGCCTAAACTAATCTATAAAGTCCAACATACTGCTCATTTATTCAATCCTTAATGATTATATTGGTACTCAATCTCATTTACAGACTGGTTAATGATTATGAAAGAACGAATCACAGTTATACAACTTTATCGTGAGTTTAGAACGCGAAAATGAAGTGTACGTACACATGAGAGTACAGTACTCTGCGTTTATCAGAATCCCCGACAAAGTGCTGCGAGAGGCTGGTATTACGTAATCAAGAGGATGGAGTGTACTTTATCGTGATAACTCGGACTAATGGTAGTTTGTTCGTTTACAAATGTGACAATTGTTCCCATTTGTATAACCGTGATTACAGATTGAGCTGTTCTGTGGTTCTAATTTCAAAAATGTCTTTTATCTTCATTGTTCAAGAGACCAAAGCTGCTAAAGACCATAGAAATCCCAGTCTCAAAAGTTGTCTCTAATTGGAGGGAGACCTGTATTCGGTTCTTTGACTTGATTTAAAGCCTTTTGAAACAATTTTGTTTGTTTTTAATTGTTTGTGAACCGTGTTGAGCACATTGACAAATAAATGTATCTTGTATCCTCATGTATATTTCTATCGCTTCCAAAAAGGTCTGATTTCTTTCCTCCAATGTTCAATCAGGGAGTTGTTATTTAAATAACAACTCCCTGGTTCAATTAAATAGATCGCTCTACGGTCGGTGGCGTAAAGTCTATGCGCTTTCTACGGCGGACGGCAGGGCCCCGACCTATAGGGGTCCCACCCATATCGTCCTTGATCTATCACCCTGACCAAAAAGGGTTTTGTTGCTACATAACAGCAAAATGTGTCTCTGACATCGACTGTAGGACATATATCATTATATCCATTGTTGCGTTTTATAGGGTGCCCTGTCTGCCCGGACAAACACCCCCCCCCCCTAAATGTGTCAATTTTATTTTTTTTAATGGCGATAAAAAGAAAATATTTACAATTTTAAGTCTAAGTGCCATTTCCGCTATCCAGTGGCGCCACAATCATAATTATTATTGCCTCAGCCACAACCATGTTAGGGCTGAGGTGGTAGCCCCTCCATCTCTGAAAGTCCATCTATGGTGCTCCTCTACTTCAATTTCCTGGATCCACCACTGATATTATATCATTAGTACGTCGTTAAAATTATTTAGAGTAACAATGACAAACATGATTTAAAAACGAGAACATCTAAAAATCCCACAATGGAATTAGCGAATGAGACCTAAAAATCCAGAAATTTGCCGGCAAGGGATCCTACATGTCCAAGCTGCTGGCTACTAGAAATGTTCTCAGCAAAAAACAATCCACTCATGTTAAAACAATGCCACTACCATGAAGAATTATGTGAAATAGTAATACAGTATTTATCCGTATAAACGCCCCGGGCGTGGAGGCGATAATTTTTGGGTGTAAAATGGATACGTATAATTGTATTGAAATGTACACGCCTCTTAATTTCACTTTAAATGTAGAACTACAGCACATAGGCCTAATTACCGTAAAAATGTGTTACTGCGTACTTATTACTCATACAAACTTATTGGTCCCAACCGGGTTAGAAGAAATCGTAATTCTACTCGAGTAAAACATTAATAGAATGTGTTGACAATAATGTTGCTTCCATTAATTTTGTTTACACTAATTTAAGGGGGCGTTTATTCGAGAAGATAATGTCCACAGGAAACCTGCCTTTAGTTATATAGTGAACAATTTGGTACCATTATTAGGCAGGCATATGGGCAATGCTTATAAAATAATAGCAAAACATCAATTTAAAATCACAGATACACCTTTCGTTATGGATTTAATTTTGACTGACTTAGATCAATCAATAGAGACTTGATTCGTTTGATTATTTGATTTTTATTGGTTGATTTTGATTTTTTATTGTTAAATTGACTGATTTATTGAGATTAATCATTCTACTTGAATAGTAGTGCGCTTTACAATTGCAAATGTGAATATTCACAATTTTTAATTTGGTCACGCAGTAACGAAGAAATGAAAGCCTTTCAGTCTACGTCTGTTATCTCAGGCCTATTATAACCATTTCAATCACTTTTAATTACATATAACTATCTATTATTAACTAAAAATATTCAGATTTATGAAAATACTTACTAGCTTGAGGAGCATCATTAAAAATATAACCTCAGGGTAATATTGTAACCGAACGATTCTTTCATCTTTGTGTAAAGCTTATTGTATTTTAACCTTTGACTTCATCAACTCTGTATTAATGTAATAATGCCTTAAGCCTATGTGCGGAGATAAACACTACACTGGATCGAATTAATGGCACAATATTTTTTGTGTTTTATTAATCTTTTAACTGGATCCGTTTTCTTCATCATCTCTTAATAATTATACTCTCACAGGAGTGTAGAAAACACAAACACACATGCACAATAAACACATTATATTATTATAAAATAGCTATTATTTAGGGTAAAACAATTTTTTACAAGAATCGTACTTTATGATAAATGCCTCATGTGTTGTATACTGATTTTCATCTTTGTTGAAACACATAAATTACATCTATATTTATAACAAAAAAAATACAGCATCATACAGATATAGGCCTACAGTTCTATCCATAAGCCATGAGTGACTTCGTATAATGATATGCCTAATTATTTGTTATCAACATACAAACAATTATACTTAACAATGTACATTATTATACTTCTATGTTTTGTAATATCCACAAATGAATACAGCGTAAGTTTTCATTATTGTTTTATTGCACTCGAATGATTTTTAATAAAGGAAAATAATGTAAGTGAACTATAAAAAACTTTCTAACATATTGCGTATTTAAATTTTATTAAGTACGCTAAGATATGTAACTAAAGTTTTTTAATCACAACACAATATTTCCTACTATGAAATGTTCGACCTCCGCACACTGATTGGAATGTGGCTCGAAAGCTACGCCGATTCAACACCATTCAATAATAATAATAATAGTAATAATTATTACTATCATTATAATTATAATTCTAATAGTTGATAATGATGTAATGTATACAGTAGTGTTAATAATAATGATATGTAATGAATACAATAATAATATAATCTTAACGTAATAATAATATATTAATTATGAAAGCAGTGAAATATATAGAGTAAGTAAATAAATATAAAACAGTTGCATATACATATTAATTATTTTACAATCATCGGCGATTTTTGTTTAATATATACTATGAGTCTCTTTAAATTACAAGACAGATATATAACATATTATAGACATAATATAACATGTTCAGAGCAATTGCACGTTAATGCAATCGAGTAATGAGTTAGTTACAATAATAAAACCAAATATGTTAATATCAATTAGATTACAATCATGGTGAGTATTACAGCAATTCCTAAACTATAAGCAACTGGCCGTGTTCCACCTGTAGCAGAAGTTTCATCATTTTCTGTTTGTGGGTCACTTAACTCAACAGGTGGCAAGAAACGAGTCGGAGTTTGTTGTTTGTGTGTCTGACGGTCTGGTTCCCTGGGTGTGGTTTTGAGAAGCTCACTACCATTGTCGATATAAAGACGTTCACCTATTGAATATCTAGGAGCAATTTCACCTTCTATTGTTAATTTACATTCAAACTTAACACCATTGAGTTCAAGGGTGGCGGAAATTGTTGCTTCAATCCAAACGTGTGTGTCATTTTCTCCGGTAGTTAATCCTAGTAGTCCCTTTTCTGATGGCAGTCGCAATTCAGGATTTGGTATTGGATTTGTCTTTTCACACAAACATCTCACCTTAACTTCCTCCCCAATCTTGTAAGTTGACTTTTCGAGATTAACGAGTGGGTATTCCTTTGATGGGATTTCAAGAATGGTGAGTATAGCAATGTTAGATGTTAATAAAACTTCGCCATTATATCGTAAATGACATTTGTATCCTCCCCCGTCCTCCCTCTTGACAGGATCAATCCTTAGTAAGTGTCGTCTGTCTGCATACCTATTGTGAAAACTAAACCGATCCAGATCAAATCCATTACTTAGTTCACTGATGATGTAAGAGTCTTTTGTCCAGATGACATCGTATTTTCCTTCCATGTCGTTGGTGATGTCTCTAAAGATACAGGTTAAGTGTGCCCATTTTCCCTCTTCTGCTGAACGGTCCATTGGCTGATAGATAAATCGCACCGCCTCAGATGAAATGGACACATGAACTACCAGTAACACAGTGAATTTGTTCATGACGGATGTTCTACAAACTATTATCTCGATAATACCTGGGAAACAAGTTAATCATTTAATATCATAATACATAATCTAACCCTTGTAGCTTAATTAAATTAAATTCATAAGCCTGCAAGGTATAATTTACGGAATCATAATTGAACACTTTATAAACAAATACAACAAGTGAACGTCTGTAGCCCGGTAATTGATCGATATTAAGTACTATAACAGCTTTATAGGAACTTCAGTTATAATGTAGGCCTATGTATGTTTACATACATACATTTAAAACGAAAACAAAAATAAACAATAGGTCAGTTTAAAGAACTAGCAGGGTGCACTCGCTTCGCTCGCTTACCCTCTAGCATATTGACGTCGTGATTTATTCAAATAAAATAGTACAGTAATTATTATTGACTACTAACAATTAAATAATGGGAATAGAGTGTCTTCCACAGTAAAATCGTCTCAAAGCGCTGAGAGTAATCAGGCCACGAATCACGATGAAAAATTCACAATAAATAAATAATATTATAAAAAATAAAGTAAGGTTGCATGTTGTATTGTAAGTCGGATGAAGTGTATGTTTTATTAAAGTACTTAAAATGAGACTAGGTCTATATCTATTGGTGTTTCTGCAGAAATCTTGTTTTAAACAAAACATCTGTCAGCGCAAAAAAAATATTACAGACGATCAGGCCTAAGATGATTGGACACATGTTCATGACGATCGGGCCCAATATATAAGACAAATACATATAGTACAAATAAAATACTGTACACAGTATAAATATTTATAGATTATAAATATCCAACGATCCTATTATTTACAGCGTAGGAACCAAACAAAAAACTGAAAAGTATGGGGACCCATAGGGAACCTCAACTGTGAAGCTGAGGCTTGTGGAAAAAGGGAAAACCCAAATTGTTTTAGAAAATTTAATCCCTGATCAAATGTAGGCCTTTTATAAATCCACGAAAAAAAAGGACGGCATAGACCTAGGTCTACTGAAAAAATACATAAAATATTACATCAAAATAATGCTACAAGGGGTAATTATTGATTCATTTACAAGGGTGCTTTCTTGTCAGTACTGTATATTATTCTTTACTCATTTTTAGAAAATTCATTCAAAAATAGGTGTTTACTCAGAGCAACGATATGCTACAGCACCTCCCTGTTGGCCCAGTTTTTTTTAAATTCTTGAATAGCGATGTTTTATGTCTTAAATTTAACCACACCACCACCATCCCCCCTCCCCACCTAAACTTTTAGGGCATGTTTTTTTTTTATGAACATAGTCTATTAAGTTGGCCAATATTAAAACTTACAATAGAGAACTCAAACAATAATAGGCCTATTAGGTTACTAACCACACCCCGCGTTATGGGGGTTCCATGCTCCCACGAATGGGCTGAGGCAGCTGTTGACTCAAACAATCTGTAATTGTGGGTAGCCTCTCTACAAAAAAATCGTAGATCCGCCCTGGCCACACATAACTCCAGTTGAGTCCAGGGGAAAAGAAGTTGAGGCTTTTTAGTGGAAAATAATAATTAAAAAAATAACCGACAAATTTGTAATTTTTTAACTGACTCAATGAAAAATAAAAAAACAAATCTTACACAAACAATTTTAAGTCTATAATTATGTTTCTGTAAATAAACTGATATTTTAAACGACCACCATATATTTTTGTTATGTCCACCTACCCACTGGGATCACCACCACTGGGTCAAGTACAACCTTCAACATTCTGATTCCGTATTTGGGTACCTGTTTAACGGAAGCCTTTTAGCCTAAAGACAGTCAAAGCGGCAGTGGTGGTGCCTCTATTCCCCCATCCCCGGGGAAAACATATTATAATTCAACGGCCGCAAGGTAGTCATGGACCACGCCTATACGCAATTAACCACAATTGACGCTGCGAGTTATGGTTCTCCTACCTATATGCCCGGAACAAACCAAAAAAACCCCAGTGGCTGGAACTGGCACAGGAGGGCTGATCGCAGTGAGAAAATGTCTCAGGGTCCGGGAGAAGGGCCATATGACTGAGT
>NW_022683366.1:0-537 GCF_011630105.1 Anneissia japonica | reverse complement strand
TTGTAGATCCATCATGCCTTCATCATATTTACACCTAAGCTGAACATGGAAATAACCATAGCTATAAACTATCTTCAGATATTTCGTGAAATTTTGATTTCTTATGATGTTTATGTATATGGTGGTAGGGATGAGAATTACTGAAGGCCATGAACATGGACAGTCCTACCTTGAACCGTATACTCTATTCATCTTTTAGAAATCAAAATGCTTTACTTCATCAGATGAGAAAGTCTGATCCAACTTAGTTTTCTCTGGCAGACAGCAATCTGATACTTTATGTCTGGCTTAAGCACTTATTGTAAAATTCCTAAATAATTAATAGTATTTTATGGTGCTTAGGGAGTGGAGTTTTTTTTGTCCCTGGAATTTGCAGAATTTTAAGCCAGGAGGTGGTGCCCATTCACTCGATAAATTGCTTTTAATAGTATTAAACCATGAAATAGAAATGCAAATCTTTGTTAAAACCCAAGTACTATATAATATACCTCATACATAGATTCTAGGCATCTGATTGGTTAAAAATTGGACAATAGA
>NW_022683365.1:0-945 GCF_011630105.1 Anneissia japonica | reverse complement strand
CCCACTAAATATGATTCAGAAATCACGAATGATTAAGGTGATTATGGGGTCATCAATGGTTTAACAAAAGAAATATGAGGGGTGTAAGGAAAACCCTATATTTTGACCATGATGACGTCATCAAAATGTGAAAAAGTGTCACATATATGAAAGAGAATTGCCTCAGCTATACCATACTAAAAGTTGAAAGACAATCGACCAGGAATAAGCGAGATACGCTCAAATGCGCATTTTTTTTAAATGACGTCTTCGATAATACTCTGTTTGTTGAATTCAGATGGGAATATGATGACGTCATGATGTCCGATCAGCCATTATGACCTATAAAATCATATTTACAACTCATGTGCTTTCAGAAAAAGTAATAAAAATTGGGGGTCACCTTGCATCCTGAGGAACTATAACTGATTAAAAAAAGGTACAATTTTGACTCATTTTGACTGAAAATTGACAAAAAAGCGCAAATGCACACGTATCTTAGATGTGCGCGTACTACACTATTATTAGACGTAAACTAGATGTGTATAAGAGACAGTGTCATTACAGTGTAAGAAACTCAAAATATGTCAAAATTTGTAATTTGAGTCATCTGCACGCGCTGCGCGCGCGAAAATGCGCGCGCGAGCTAAAAATTTGTTAAAAAGTTGAAATGCTCAGAATCACCTGAAACGTACAAAAATTTAGTCAAAACGTGATTTTGAGCAAATTTAATATTTAGCGCACACGTACGTGCGCGTAATGAGCTGCAATTCGGACAATACTGTGCATATAGATAGTACTTGACATGAAAATTACTTGTGTCATGTTTCAATGAAAAAGTCCTTACGGTGATGAATTTATGACCAATCAAACATTTTGCTACGTAAAACGCAAAATTGCACGTAGATGGCGTCACGCGTGACTGATCACGCTGAAAAGCTTATTGTATCGATTCCACCCCAAGAC
>NW_022683364.1:0-726 GCF_011630105.1 Anneissia japonica | reverse complement strand
ACTGAAGCTTTACATAATCGAATAGGACAGAGTTAATTTCAACTTGCTGTCACCGTAACAAATACTTAATCAAGAACTACCGTATTAGTCAACACAATTTCCACGTCTAGTACTCAATATATACCTGTTTACCAAATCAAAATACTCTCATTTACCTGTAAAATCACACTGTCTATATTATACAATGATAAATACATTTTGAACGTTAAAGAAGAGGAATCTGCGAGAAAAAAAAAGGTTTCTAAATCCAGGATTGGAACCTGGAACCTTTTGCTGTTTATGAAGAAGTGCGAAGTGCGATATGATCATTGTTTATTCGTTTGATAAATAACTGCTTATTGTAGTTTAATGATTAGTTTTGTCTTATTCTGTTTAGCTATCAGCAAACCTATTGAGGTTAGAAAACATGTAATTCTACTGGGAAAAACATTAATAGAAAGTGTTGGGAATGATGTTTCCATTAGATCTGTTTACAGTCAAGGGGGAATTTATTTGAGGAAAAAATGTACGCCACGGGGGGTTTTCGAAGGAGGCGTTTATTCCACATGAGAGTCTTGAAGGGGCGTTTATTCGTGGGAGCATTTATTCAAAGCGGGAGTTTGCACGCGAACAAATACGGGTGTTAGGCAAACTGTGTTTTGGCAAACTCAGTGGCGTCGAGAGCCAGTAAGGGCCCCGGGGCAACACCTCACATGGGGCCCCCCATTCACTTGGGACCCCCACTCG
>NW_022683363.1:0-635 GCF_011630105.1 Anneissia japonica | reverse complement strand
CCCAAAAGTGGTTTTTAAGTGGTTTAGTAACATCTCTTTTTTTTGGAGCATGATATTAAATAGCGTCCAGGCCAGTAAACTTAAAACGTAAACAAAACATTATATTCACCTTTGAACGTCAGGAAAATTTCTGTTTCTGCAATCAACTGCCACCAGACACAGTAAGGCTTCAAACAAACAAAATACTTCTTTACACCACCACATTTGATTGAGTTTTCACTTTGTAATTGAAACCAGACTGAAATATAGTCAAATTTATATTAATTAATTAGTGATTACATACATTAACTTTTGGCAAATAATAATTGCTTTACCCTTCCTACCCCCACCTCAGTTTACCCCCTCATTTCATTAAAACATGCACTTATATAATAATATTAAGTGAGAGGCCTAATTACCATTATTATAGCTTAACATGGTGCAAGGCTGCACCGACTGGTCACTAGATCAATAAAAGTATTTGAACATCCACCAACTGAGAACGGCCTCTGTTGATTTTTATTGTGCCTGTGCCAGCGCTGCAGCTTTGGATTTACTACGCGATACGACTACGAGCTAGTACGAACCTGTGATTTTTTTTTATTATAGGCCTATATTTATATATATTATATTTTATTTCATGTATTTTGCTATAT
>NW_022683362.1:501-705 GCF_011630105.1 Anneissia japonica | reverse complement strand
AAAGGAAAGCAATTTTCAGAGTGTTACAAATTGGACGAATAAATAAATATATCTTACATATCTTACACTACTAGGACTTGGTCTAGCCTAGTAGTAGTACCCAAGGCTAGCCTATAGCTAGCCTAGGCCTAGGTAGGCTAGGCCCGAGTCTAGGCTAGCTAGGCCTAGCTAGTTAGGGCCTAGGCCTAGCTAGTTAGGAGCCTA
>NW_022683362.1:0-488 GCF_011630105.1 Anneissia japonica | reverse complement strand
CCTAGCCTAAGCCTTGCGTAAAAAAAGATAAGCCATTGTTAAGTGTTATGTTTCCATTTCCAATTAAAGCATTTGTTAAGTCTTACCTAGTTTAAATGGAATCACCGTTTAAATGTACGTCCGTATCGCATACACCACCTCAAACACTTTTTTTTAGTGTTGACGTTAATTTCACGGGAATTTACGTATGTTGACGCAAATTTACCTCCATTGACGCAGATTGTTATGGTTTGACGTAAAATGACGCGATACTACCTTCAAAAAAAGTTCCCCTTATGCTAAGAATGGAAGAGCCAAGCTACGTCACTGTTTTGCAAAGCCTGGCTGCTTTGCAAAGCGTGGCTGACTTATGTCTCGCTGCCAGTCTGCAGCAGGATCTCTATCGCTTTTTTTCGCACTGCGGCAGTGCCGATAGCCTCAGCCGTAGTATAACAACTCCCTGGTTTTATATAGCGCACATATCCATCTAATCTAAGATGCTCAGGGCG
>NW_022683361.1:0-620 GCF_011630105.1 Anneissia japonica | reverse complement strand
AGGTTTCGGGTCATTTTCAGCATTCGAAAACTTTCCATATTTACCCGCCATACGTTCATTTCCACTAACGCAACGCGTACTGAAGCTGAAAATCACGTTTGTTGCAGACTTTGTGTCCCTGACACATTATTCATATCAGGAGTCACTCTTTGTGCTATTACCGTGCTCACGGGCGTCAAGACGTGCGCGTACCTATGTTAAAATACGTGTACGAATGCGTAAATCTTTCAAAATGCTCAAAATTATTCTGCATATTTTAGCATATAATGACACTTTTCAATCAGCACCGCGTGAGCTTCATTAGGGTCAAAGTACGGCGGATCACCGAACTCGTCCTCAGTGACGAATTCAAATCTAGTTGGTGATCCGCAACACTAGCGGATCACCTATTGTTATTGTCAGGATCATCATCATCTTCATCTTCTTTTTTGGTGATCCGCTACACTAGCGGATCACCTCTTGTTATTGTCAGGATCAACATCTTTTTTTTCTTATTGGTGATCCGCTAACGTTAGCGGATCACCTCTTGTTATTGTCAGGGATCAACATCTTTTTATTGGTGATCCGCTAACACTAGCGGATCACCTCTTGTTATTGTCAGGATCATCATCATCATCTTC
>NW_022683360.1:0-807 GCF_011630105.1 Anneissia japonica | reverse complement strand
CATTGATGTTTAAATTACTGTACCAAATACAAATTTACTGGAATTTAATAAAATGGATATTTCGAACGCTCTTGCAATCTTTATCAACGTATAATTTATAAATAATGGTATTAAGTATGGAATGAGATTTGGAAAGGCATCCCAACCTTAGATTGGCATCAAGTGGATTACTGAGTACCAATATCTTCAAAAATGAACAAATTCATTATCTGCAGTAATTATATGTTTTTGTTTTTTTACATATCTGTAGGAACTTCATTCTCATAAATACAGCACTATTGAATACCGACCATTCAAAGCTAATCTACAAGATACTTAGCTAAAGTATTATTCCCTTTCTCACAGTGCTCAAACCAAAATGTAATTCATTGCTTATCACACCACCACTTTTTATTTTTAATCAGAACACAGGTACAAGTGTTCATTGTATGCCCGCTTGTATTTCTTAAATATAAGGTCCCGTGTTCGAATCAGATTTAAGCCTACCGTTTACAATCTATAAAACGTTTCATACCCCAAGACGATTTATAGGTTATCTTTTTATGTCTTTCATTTTGTTATAGTAAATTATAAAAAAAGTATCTGATGAGGTCTCGTTGATAAGATGCTTAAAATAGGGTGTCACATTGATCTCTGTTCACGCGCAGTGTCCGTCGAATACAAATGTTGTGTCGGCATACATTAGTGTGAAATCAATTGCCTCCAATAGACCTTTCCGGAGTGTCAATCAAACTTAACAACCGACTAATCGGAACAACGCTAGAAATACGCACGCGTCTCACAAACACACGTGTTGTCCCACAAACG
>NW_022683359.1:0-724 GCF_011630105.1 Anneissia japonica | reverse complement strand
ATGATGATGGTGATGATTACAACGATCGATGATAGTAAGGATGATTATAATGATTAGACAACAACGAGAATGAGAATGATGATGACGATGACGAATATGATGAGGATGATGATGACGGATGATGATAATACTGTAATTATATCAATAGTGGTAATAACAATATTATAAATAATATTATTATATAACAGTACTAACAATGTAATTCATTGTAATATTAAAATATAATTTTGAAATAACAGAAATACAATATAGTAATATATACATAATATCATTAATGATTTCAACAATAATAAATAAGCATAATACTACTATTAAAATAATAATATGTATATATACTTTATGCGATTGCTTTGATGAGATTGTATTTTGTACAATAGTAATAATAGTAATAATAATAATAATAATGATAATAATAATAATATAATAATCTTACAAAAATAACCATTTTCTCCGCCAAGATGAACACCATCTTGGAAGTTGGCATTATGATCATTTCAATTAAAATTGATAAAGACAGTAAAGAGTAACTAGTTAACTAAGTTGATTGTCAATTTTCATATTTATAACAAAACTAGAGGTGAATAATATAATGCCATAGTTTTTTTCAATTTACCCCGATCCGAGTGCAGAAATTGAATTGTTGGGTCTTTCAGAGCAAAATTTCGCTAATAATTTTCTAGTGGTTTTATATATATACATATACAGCCAGAAATAGAACCAGAGC
>NW_022683358.1:0-703 GCF_011630105.1 Anneissia japonica | reverse complement strand
TATGCGAGTCAAGTGAAAATAATGAATAATAAAAATATAACAAATAATATGAGACATGACCCATTTTGTATATTAGAACACTTCTCATTGGGTAACAAAGTCGTAATTTTTCATTTTTGTCAAAAAGTGTCTATAGTGGTGAATTATGGTTTAGGTTTTTTTTAATAAAGTTTCAAAAATTTCTATGTATTTGGAAAATGTAGTTGATTACCAAAGATTACAATTTTTATTTTGAAGACTGCATGGTCTACGAAGTTACATTTTTTTGTGGGGCAAGTTTCCAAGGGCGGGTTTTCTAGGGGCGAGTTGACTGCCAAAGAGTGTTGCCATAGTGCGAGCCAGCGTGTTATTTGATCACAAGTGCGAGACATCGCAAGTGTGAGCCAGCGAGCCATGACGTCACGACAATCGATAAGAGACGTTAATGAATTGTGCGAGGTATCGGCTGAGATTTGTGGAGTACAATTCAAAAAACAACTATAGGTCTAATAATGAATTATTGTGATGTTAAATAGACAGTGTTAGCTATCAAGGAGCGACGTTGTTTTTCATTGGGACCTTCGTCCCTTCAAGGCTAGGCCTATACCATCCTAGCTAGTCTAGGCCTAGAGTAGGGTAAGGCTAGCGCAACATGCGTTGGTACGTGTAGGTTAGTCTACAAACGTCGCATAAAGTAATTGATTTTACCCGGCAGAACGAAAGA
>NW_022683357.1:0-1690 GCF_011630105.1 Anneissia japonica | reverse complement strand
CGAGAATTAAAGAAAAATATACACACAGATGAAAATACAAGACAACTATAAATATAAAACTATACAGTGCAAAATATACAATATATACATTGCGGTCTAAGTGAAAAAGAGTTAAAATATAAAAGACCGAAAAAATATTTTTGACCATCATGATCATAAGAATTAATTAGACTAATTTTGTAATGTTTGGATATAAACATTTAACCATGGTGGGACTGCGGTTGAAAGACCTTCTATCTAAATCCGACGTCACCAATTTGATATAGCACTAATATTGCAAGTGAGTAAACTGCCAGAGATCTATAAGATTTATTCTATATATATATTTATATCTATATATTATATTATAAATATATATATATATCACTTTATTTCAAAATCACATAAAATATAACATATGGTGGCAAAAGGCCAAATTGCATGTTATTTACAAAAGA
Organism: Anneissia japonica; assembly: GCF_011630105.1. Lineage (NCBI taxonomy): Eukaryota > Metazoa > Echinodermata > Crinoidea > Comatulida > Comatulidae > Anneissia > Anneissia japonica. The sequence goes on along the minus strand of NW_022683357.1, from coordinate 1,253 downwards.
GATAATTACAATGATAATTATAATTTTTTATAAAATATTTAAAATTCACAATGATAATATAAAAATACAATAATTTAACAAAGATTTATCAAAAATTTAACAATAATTTAACAATAAGTTGACAATAATTTGATTAGAGAACTGAATAATAAAAACAGAATGGGCATCTTACTGGTTCAAGTTTGCTGTTGGTTAATAAGTTTGATATAATAGGGAATTGGGCTATTAGAGAAACGTTTCGTTTTACAATTAAGTTGGGTAATATTATCCTTATTACGTAGGTTCCTACCGTGATTTTCAAAACGGTTAGGGGGGATGAGCATAGGAATGATTCGTGTTTGGAAGACTTTTTGCAAACTTGAGACAGTGAGATGTTCTCCTATCAGAGAGTGAATCAAGGTTAAGATTAGTGAGAGCGCCTTCATACGAATTATAATTACGCTCTAGAATAATCTTACATGTTCTGGATACATTCTATAATATATGTGTGGGCTTTAGTTAATCCTGGATGCCAAACTACATCAGCGTATTCAACAATGGGTCTTAAATAGCAGCAAAAAGTAGAGATTAATTCTTTAACATTAAATCCAATGTTTTTTTAAACATCTAAGGAAATACAATTTTCTGATTTGCTTTATTAGTAATATAGTTAACATGACTGTCCCATTTCAAATTTTGTTGGATTGTAATTACCAAGACCTTAGCTTCCTCAACAAAATTTAAAATAGAACCGCCAAGAAACAAATTCAGATTGGGAGCTTTTTTACTAAAACAAAATTGGAGTGCTTGACATTTAGACTGGTTAAGATGAAGAGAATTGTAATCGCACCATATGTAAAACTGATTAAGATCATCTTGGAGATGACTAACCTGATCAATATGCCGGTTCTCATAATGGAGAGGTCATCGACATATTTTAAAGTAAGAGATTTAGAGTTCATAACCGCATCATTGATCATGATTTTAAAGCCGACACCACCAAATTGTGTTCCCTGTGGAATACCAGCATTAAGGGTTATGTACCTAGATAGTTTATTTTTATACCTAACACATTGCTCTCTGCCACAGAGGAAATCACACATCCAGGGAACGATCGACTCACGGACAACATAAGAGGTAACTTTTTGAACATCTAAAGATGGTTGAATGTCAGAAGTAACCCATGAACAAACAAAATCTTCAGCGACTTTGGCAAAAACGGAAGTGAGGGAAATTGGCCTCATTTTGTCTATTCGGGAGGTGGGGGGGGGGGG
>NW_022683356.1:0-1395 GCF_011630105.1 Anneissia japonica | reverse complement strand
ATATCCCTTGACGATTTCGACGTCAACGGAGTCGGGAAATCCGACGCTGTACAGTACGCCGGCGTCTTCGTGTTCTTCCCGCAGGAAAATGTCGAAAGAGACAATCATCTCGTTACGGTCGTCGTTCAGGACGTCGTCGGGCACGCGAAACTGACCGTACGTCGAGTTTTCGAACTTGTAAGCACCGAAGGTCCGCGAGGTGATTCGAGCGCCTAAAGCAAGCTGTCTTTCGCCGTCGTCATCAATGCCGACGCTGCTGCCGTTGTCGTCGTCGTCGTCGTATGTAGTAGACACCTGCGGATTCTCGTCGTCGCGGTTAGGGATCTCGGCGGGTTTCGCAGTCGTATGGCTTCGACAACCCACGGTGTATATGCTTTCCGAGTTTACGGTCAGATTGCCTATACATCCGACGAACGCACCCAAAAAGAAGTTTCCCGTTATATCTGCATCTGACACCGCGCCTAAATTTCGAATCTCTTCTCCGACGACTCCGTCCAACTGTACCAGAATTGACCGTCCTACCCTATAGACCGCGACGCTGTGCCAGTTACAAATTGCGAGTTTCCCGGGACTCCTCGCCGACCACTCTTCGTCTCCCACGCGAAATCGCGCGACCACCTCGAGGTCCTCCACGTCGACGTGCACGAAATCCCCGTCTCCTGCGTTGCGCAGAACGGTGCAGTTCTCTTCGTTCTCCAACTTCAGTTCGAAAGCGATGCTCGTCTGGCGTCGAAACTCGGACGGCGCGTTCGAAACAGCGAAGGGTTCTCTGCCGTCGTCGGAGCATCGGCCGACCGACCTCAGAACGGGAACGTTGGAGTTGACGGATATTCCTCTGAGACACCCGTCGAACGAGCCCAGCGTAAAATTTCCTGTCAGTTTTGCAACCGATTCCGTGCCCGTCTTTTGCATTCCCTCCCCGACTACATCGTCCAACCGCACCTGAATCCATCGACCCAGCCTGCTGATCCCGACGCTGTGCCATCGTCCCGGTTCGAGTTTCCCTGTACTCCTCGCCGACCACTCTTCGTCTCCCACGCGAAATCGTGCAACCACGTCGAGGTTCTCCACTTCGACGTGCACGAAATCCCTTGATCCGAAGCTGCGCAGTACGGTGCAGTCATCTCCGTTCCGCAACTTCAGGTCGAACGCGACTTTTGTTTTGTGTCTGAACTCGGGTATGTCGGACCGTATGCTCGGATCCGTGAATGTCTCGCGAGACGAACTTTCGAAACGATACGACTTGGGATTGGAATTGCACGTGACGTCCGGACATTGCGATCCTTTGACGAAGGAGGTCGTCGTCGTAAGAACGAATGCATACGCTATCTAACGTATCATTTTTTACCGTCGACGTAAGCATCGCCATATGCTAATATCTGTCGGAAGACGTTA
>NW_022683355.1:338-1172 GCF_011630105.1 Anneissia japonica | reverse complement strand
TTTATTCTTGAGTAAACTTTATCAACAAATGCCATTTATAATAATTTTCAATGAATTTTTTTTTTCTTATTTAGATGGGATGAAGAAATGGACAATGATTTAGTAAAGGAGATGCTCAGTTCAAATATTTTTAGCTACAAATAAAATTCGAAGAGCCGAGGTTTGCGATTAATCCATTTGGAGCGACAACAGACTGAAATTAATTACCATGAATTCTTTTATGTCCATTTTACATAATTCTTTGCGACTGCACAGGTCTACAAACGTTTTGAACGGTCCCATCTATGAACCCCCCTCCCCAACAGTTGTTGAGCGGTGCGCCCTTAGTTTGAATAACATTACAAAATTCTTGAAGCTTATCTGGAGCAAGTCATGGCTGTTGGAGAGTTTCCAAAAGATGGTTACAATTGTCGTAAATAATGATGTCCACGATTTTGCACGTTGCCAAAAACAGCTCTGTTATGACCGACCGAAGTTTGGAACCATGTCTGCATATCGACATGATATGCAAAACGATAAAAAAAACATACAAAATTCCTCGATTCCATCAAATACGGATCCATTTTTGCATCGCCCTTAACATGCGGAATTCTTAAAACATCATTGATAAATGTCATCCTTTTCAAATCTTGAATTAAATAATGTTATTTTGTTAGTGTATACTGTATATATACAGATATATTGATATTGGCTTGTGTGTGAGGAGCCAAAGCGGCAGAGGCATATTTAAGAGTGGGTCTAACGAAGGTGGTGTAGCATTGTGCCTTAAAGACCGTCTGACAAGCTGAATTATATGACTTATAAGAAAATATACAAATATATATTTGTATGTAT
>NW_022683355.1:0-258 GCF_011630105.1 Anneissia japonica | reverse complement strand
ATTTGATACATAATTACATATTCTAACTGGACTCTGTACATAGGATGTATACATTGTGCCTGTATTTAACATTTTTCAATCATTGTCAATCTAAAGTCGGAGTTATGTCCTGGTTTCGACCCTTTAACGTCACTATTGGATAGGCATATCTTCATTAGACTTCTACGAATAATTACTGTAGCGTGTAGTGTTATATACTGTATATATACAGGTATATTGATATTGGCTTGTGTGTGAGGAGCCAAAGCGGCAGAGGCA
>NW_022683354.1:0-738 GCF_011630105.1 Anneissia japonica | reverse complement strand
TTTTGTTTTTGGAGGTCTGATAGTTCGCTAAACATGGTACAAAAGAAGGCATTTTTACCGGATGAGCAATGTAACGGGTTTTTTTTTTTACGAACCGTGCTAGGTGGTGCACTGGAACGCAGCAAAATGTCTAATTTGACTGTTGACCAGCGTGACCACTGCTTGGGTATTTACCCAAGATCTTGGGTATTTTGACTTGGTATTGGGTTCTTGGGTATTCCGTTCAAATCCTTGGGTATTTTATTTTTACTAAGAAAATTTGTCATAGAGGAAGAATTAAAAAGTAACAAAGTATATTTAAGTCCATTCAAGTAAGCAAAACTCAACGAAGTGCAATTAACATTGTTAATTGACTGTTAATTGCTATAAAAATGGGTTCAGAATTGTTTATTTGTGATTTGTGTTGCCATTGATCTTGCCTAAATAATGCATTGCATAATAAAACTTGATCACTGATCTACTGATAACACTGGCCGACTGAGGGCGTATTTTTCTATCTGTATTATCACCTAATTTTAATAATATAACACAAACAATTACAATAAAAAATTGGTTTATAATTGAACTAAAAGGGAAACTATACATGCGAAAAACACGTATTTTTCAAATTTTAATGCATTTTCAGGAAGCTTGGGTAATTTTTGGGCAATTTTTGCTGAATCTTGGGTAGGCCTAATTTCGACCCAGATTGGGTACATCAAAAATTGTGAGTGGTCACACTGCTGTTGACATCCATAA
>NW_022683353.1:0-746 GCF_011630105.1 Anneissia japonica | reverse complement strand
CCTGATAAAAGATCATGTTTGTTTAATAATACTACTACTAATAGTAATAATAATAATAATAATAATAATAACAATGATGATGATGACGATAGTAATAATTGATAATAATATTAATAGCAATAAGAAAATTGTGCTAAATGCGAAAAAAAGGCTATGATTTGTTGATCATACTATAGTATATATAGTTAAAGTTTAGTAAGCTATAATTATGCCTAAGTTGTCCTGGATATTAAGTAGATTCCTGATAAAAGATCATGAGAAATTTGTTGGCGTTTCATTTTGACTATAATGGTAATGTGATGATGATGAATTTTACTATATAAAAGTGTCATTTCCGGCCATCTCGAGAGGTACTATTTCCTCAAATTTGCCAGCCATGGTGGGGCTGAGGTGGTTGTGAAATCACGTTTTTGAAGTAGGCCTATGTAAAGTACATATTCAAAGACAATGTTTTCAAGCTTTGTTTTCTATGGAATACACACACACATTAATAAGATCTCTATGGTTGTCAAAAATCCCTGATGAAAGATCATGAGAATTTTTTTTGGCGCTTCATTTTGACTAATGGTGATGTGATGATGATGAATTTTACTAAAAGTGTCATTTCTAGCCATCTAGAGGTACTATTTTCTCACCTCAGCTCCAACCATTGTGGGGCTGAGGTGGGTGTCGACTCACAAAATGCCCCCCCCCCCTCCACCTTTTAAAACAGACATTAAACTCCATCGAGTCGGCTCCTGATGTAT
>NW_022683352.1:0-810 GCF_011630105.1 Anneissia japonica | reverse complement strand
TTTGCCGCCGTTCTTTCCAAGATATCTTTTTACCCAACATGCTTTTAGAGCCTGACAGTAACTTTTGACATGTGGCATTTTCAACCCTCCTGCTTTTAATTCATTGAACATAATTTTTCTTTTTATTTTATCGGGTTTTCCATTCCATACAAAATTGAACATTTTACTTTGTATGTCATTAAAGAAGTAATTCGGTGGGTCGGGTAAATTTGAAAAAAGGAATGTTAAGATAGGCAGAACCAATGTTTTAATGATCGTGATTTTTCCTAATAGGGATAGGGATCTCTGCCTCCACATATTTAATATTCTATCGATATCCTTGTATTTTTGTTGAAAATTTAAATTGAATATATTACCTAAATTACTCGAAACATTAATGCCAAGATATCGTATTTCTTCATTTGTCCATATTATGGTTTTTCCGATAGGAATTTTGAAATCAGAATCTCTCAATGAACCCAATCTCATTATTTTACTTTTATCGTAATTTATCTTTAGACCAGAGGCTAAAGCAAACAAATCTAGAATGTCCATGATGGGTTTTATTGAGTTTGAATCTTTAATATAAAAAACGGTGTCGTCAGCAAATTGACTTAATTTGATTTGTATGTTATTATAGGATATGCCTTCTACTTCGTCCGTTTGACGAACTGCGTTACCAAGGAACTCCGCACAAAGTATGAACAAGTACGGCGATAGAGGGCATCCTTGGCGTAAACCACGACTAAGGCAAAAAAATTCCGAGGAAAACCCGTTGTTTATAACACAACTATAAATATCACTATAAAGTAATTTTATCCAATTTATAAA
>NW_022683351.1:0-1540 GCF_011630105.1 Anneissia japonica | reverse complement strand
GTAGTCAACCATCCTTTAATAATTATCAAGTTCTTTGTTATTTAGAACATACCGGTATACGGCACAGGCTGTACTTTGCATGGAGCGTCATTATGTTAAGTGCAACCACACATCTGTGACGGTTGACACTGATACAAGTGACGATTAACTGTAAATCAATCAAAAATGACGATTGACTGTAAATCAATCAAAATTAATCTCATCTAATAAGGCATATCAGATATAACATACGGTAATAAATAGTGATGAACGTTAAACTTGAACTAAGGATAAGAGTATACGTTGATATTCTGTCATCAGTTACGAAGTTTTAAAGACGCATTAAACAGAACTCCAAAAATCTCTGCTGCATTCTTGTTTGTTTAATTTATTGACTCAAAAAGCACACAGAGGTTTAGCTAATCTTTTGGAATATCACACACCAATGGCAAATGGTTCATAAATATTAGAGATATAAGTGTTTAAATGTTGAAGTTTACAACATATAATATTGCTAAACGGTCAGAAATACGAAAATAATTAAATTAAATTAAAAATGCATATTGTCTTAATTCCTGAACATGATTTACTTCTCTACACCAATAAATACCTCTGTTAATAATTCTAGAACACATATGTGCTTATAAATATGTATAAGTAGTGTTCAAACTTTTTTCTTCAAATCCGGTATTTCATCGCGTGTCGGGACCCGGTTAGGCCCTGGACGGCTGAGGGTAGGGGTGGCTGAATTACCAGCCTGTTGTAGCCTTATGCACGCATACCATACATTTCAAACATTTAAACTGCAATATGTGTGTTTACGTATCTTACCTTCCAAAGGAATTGCCAAAGTAAAACTTTAAACATTTTTTAACAACTATAATGCGTCCAATATCGCCACGAAAATATCCACTAGTCTTGTGTGCGAAGATGCTCGCTTGCGGTTCCAACAACCTTATTTGAATATCAATACACTGCATGAGCTCACGAACTAGAGAACAATAGAATCCAGTCGTGTTTTCAATCTCCGTGTATGTAGGATTTCGGGACTGTATGTAGATCTCGGACTGTATGTAGGATCATGAATTGTGTAAAAGACAGGACAGTTCTATTAGGCATAAAAAGCTTTGATTTAATTCCAATTTCACTGCTTTTCACAAATAATTTGACCACTGTTTCTTTAAAGTGATCCTTAAACAAAAAAAGAATGAAAAACTTTTTTTTTTGTAGATGTATGACCACATTTACAGTAATATTAAAGGATTGACATGAGGGATGCAATCTTTCCAAGAAAAAAAATATAAAAGAAATTCCATTGTTTTTTCATGGGACAGCCAGATTATATATCGACCTAGAAATTGGTTTTCAATAATATTTTTCAACTGATAACAAGATTACTGAATATAGCAAATGTATATATAGTAAGATATCTGGGTATATATTTTGAAACACGAGGAAGACACATGGTTTATAAAATTTAAATATTTACTATAGGACCCAATAGTTAACTGTTTCATTGGCTTGATATTTTTCAAGATAGTTGAACCGCAGCATCAACCGC
>NW_022683350.1:415-664 GCF_011630105.1 Anneissia japonica | reverse complement strand
TTCCAGAGAACGTCACAGAGAACAAACAAAAGAAGCAACGAAAGCAGAAAGAATCATTTGATCGCAGTGCAAAAGAACTACCATTTCTTCAGTCAGGTGACATTGTCAGAATGAAACCGAAACCACACTGCAAAGAGTGGAAGAAAGCACGCGTCAAAGAAATGGTCAATCGCAGATCTTACAAAGTGCAAACAGAATGCGGCGCAGAGTACATCAGGAATCGACGACATCTTCGATTAAGCGCTGAGT
>NW_022683350.1:0-333 GCF_011630105.1 Anneissia japonica | reverse complement strand
TAAATGTACGACGAAGCCAAAAGAGACTCAAAACAACAGTGCATTAACTAGACGCAGTACCAGAGTTAAGAGAAAACCTGGTTACCTTAAGGACTATGTTTAATTTTTAGACATTTTCAAAGCAATTACATTGATTTCAAGTGTTGAAAGAGCATAGAAAATTAGATGCTCATGTTATGCACAGTTTTAGATTATTTTTGGAAGCAGAGCATTAAAACATATTTATTTTGGACATTATAATGAAAAATTAAACCTTATGAACATAAATAGTTTAGTGCTCTCACTGTTTGATATCATTGTAGAACTTTTTAGAGTCACTAAATTCTCACATTT
>NW_022683349.1:0-1155 GCF_011630105.1 Anneissia japonica | reverse complement strand
TGGCTGGAATTGTGGGCTGGCTTGTTGTTGGCTGGCAGATTGTTGGCTAGCTTGATGTAGCTGGGGAAACAGTACCTCTAGATTACCGGAAATGACACTATGTTATAATAAAATTCATCATCATCGATCAAATTAATCGCTGTGATGTTCAATTGAAAATAAAACTCAATTGTCATTGATGTATCTTTAATTTACTTTACCATGTGCCGAAAACCAATCTTATTATTATTATTATTACACGCTTTTTCTCATTCTCAAATTATAATAAAAATTATTATTATTATAAGTAATTCAAAGGTTTGTGGGTAGAGATAGAGTACCGGTTGTACACCACACTTTCGTTAAAACCTGGGTCATGCAGTTCATTTCAACAATTTTCAGGCATCTTCTTGACTTATGATATTATTACATTGCGGACGAAAAGAGGGACCAACCCCCCCCCCCCTTAACAATATTTTGGGGACGTGTCCCCCTGTCCCTCCTTGATCATGGGTGTTTAGGGAGAGGCATCCCCTTTCATTTGAGATTTGTTTGGAATTAGTTGACGGCAGACGCTCTTGGATGACATCTGAAAAGAAATTAAGCTTAAAATAGAAAGTGTAGGCCTAGGAGAATAGCCTAGTACATGTAACAACTATACATGAGAAGCACACACACACACACAAGACGAGTGACAATATTTTTTTGCGAGGTCACCGAAGGGGGGTGGGGGAGGCCAGCCACCCTATTCACCCCCACCCTAGATTCCGCCACTGATAATAGCTAAATACAGTTATATGTTAAGATGGGTGATCGTCATTATCTCCATGTTGCCATTTATAAACAGATACTCCACATAATGCATATATCTGTTATTTATATACAGATTAACTTTCCTTTGCCAAAACAATACTTGCGTGTCATTAAAAGATACATGGTTTCATCCTCTCAGTTAGAGGTAGACATTTTTTTAAACATAAATCCAAATGACACAAAATGATTTTTATATAAGGTTATCAAGGAATTATTAAGCAGTTCTTATTCAGGTTCTCTGTTGATTTAAAAGTTTATTTATATTTAATTTTATTTATGAAGATAAGTTTATCAGTTGTGTGGAGATATGAATATATCGATTATACTCTTTGATATAGAGTAATGATATAATTGTAATACCGC
>NW_022683348.1:0-776 GCF_011630105.1 Anneissia japonica | reverse complement strand
TAAAATATTGGCTAAAACTTGGCCAAGAAATGAGCCCATTTACTCACCATCAGTTTCTTTATTAAATCACTACTTAACTCAACTTTACTTTACTGCAATCAGGAATATAATAACAATTGAGTGAAGTTTAACAATACTCTTTAGGCCTACCATCTTTGAAAAACACCTTGCATAGTAATGCACCGTTTAAAACGTTCCGTGTTCACTTTAGGAAGAACAAATTCACAATTTCTTTAAAGATTGTAATCTTTCTTGTACTATATAAAGTTTTTTTTGCGATTTTTTTTAAATATTGCAAGTGAACAGTGTACATGATAAAACAATGGAACCTGAATTAGACTTTCACGTATTATACGTGTCTCACTTCTCCACTCTTTATGACTATCTTTAGCTAAACCAGTCAGATATTCCATTCTTTAGATTTTTCTTATAATAATTTGGACACGCCAAACCCATTTCTCTTAGATTCTGACGCTGATTCTGGTGACGAAGGCAGAGATCGCATCGAACTGGACTCTGACGGCGATGAAGACGATATAATCGACTTCGAAGACCTCGATATCATGTAGGCTCATTGAATGCTGGGCATTATTATCAAAAAAAAAATGTTTCGAAAAGATTTTCTTGTTTAGTTTGTTGATATAATTAAAGCTCAGAAATAATATTTTCGTCTAAAATTTGTTGTACTTCAATTTCATGAACAAAAAGTTAATCATAATTTAAAAAAAAAAATGTCCCAAAAATGTCGTCCGGGTTATATAAATCAACGGTTTGAA
>NW_022683347.1:0-833 GCF_011630105.1 Anneissia japonica | reverse complement strand
TATATAGCGGCACAAATACGCGCAAAGATACCTATGTTTGATGCGCACGTACGACATTGCTATTAGCCAAAAGATGACTGAAAAGAATGCAAATTTGTGAAAACAATGTCAGGAACCCAAAATATGTAAAATAACGTCATTTCTAGCTTTTGTAAGTGCTGCGCACGGAAAAATGCGCGTGCGTAGTGTAAAATTTCAAAAAAATTTGAAATGCTCAAAATGTCCTAATACGTGCTCTAATTTAGTCAAAAAGTGAAATTTTGACGCACGCGTGCACGCGCGTTAATAAGCGCACGCGTAAAATTAGGGTACTGTACATTCAACATTAACCCAAAGTTAATGCTCACTTAATACGATTTCAAAATGGCAATTGGTTAGGCTGATATGATCGATAATGTAAAAACGCAAAATTGCACGTAGATGACGTCACGCATGTCTGAGCGCGTTGAAAAGCTTACCATGACTATTCCAGGCGAAGACAAAATGATCGATGTATCGACCGTGGGCGTAACTCGTGGCAATTTTGAGATATCGTGCGAACAGAAAAGGGGAGAAAGAAAGAAGAATAAAAACTAGATTTGAACTCGTCACTGAGGACGAATTCGGTGATCCGCCGTACTTTGACCCTCAGGAAGCGCGCGCGGTGTTGATTGAAAAGTTTTTATAATATGCTAACATATGCTGTAATTACTTTAAAAAAAAAAAGAATAATTTAGAGCATTTTAAAAGACTTACGCATGCGTACAAGCACGTCTTGACGCCCGTGAGCACGGTAATGTCACAAAGAGTGACTCCTGACTCTCTCAGGAACACAAAGCATGTAACAACGCGTA
>NW_022683346.1:0-1362 GCF_011630105.1 Anneissia japonica | reverse complement strand
CACAACGCAATGTACTAACCACTATACGATCACGGCGCGCTACTTAGTCCGGATGAAAATTGCACGAACCATAAGGAAGTCTAACCTTTGGTAAACCTATAATAATGATAACAATAATAATAGTAATAATAATAGTAATTATAATAATAATAATAATAATAATAATAATAATAATAATAATAATAATAGTGATAAAGCTAATGATTGATAATGATAAGAATAATGATTGATAATAATAATAACATAATAATAATCATTATTATTACTAATAATAATAATAATAATAATTATTATTATTATTATTATGATTGTTATCAATAAAAATCATAATAAATGCATGAAATAAAAAGAAATGAACTATCTCCGGATAAAACTCTGTAACTAGATTGATAGATTTTAAAAGAAAATTTAATGAAAAAAGAAAAGGACCATTGCCGTGACATTGTTATATTAATGCCGTGACCAGGATTCGAACCTGGGTTATTGCGGCCACAACGCAATGTACTAACCACTATACGATCACGGCGCGCTACTTAGTCCGGATGAAAATTGCACAAACCATAAGGAAGTCTAACCTTTGGTAAACCTATAATAATAATAACAATAATAATAGTAATAATTATAGTAATTATAGTAATAATAATAATAATAATAATAATTAAAATAGTGATAAAGCTAATGATTGATAATGATAAGAATAATGATTGATAATAATAATAATAATAATAATAATAATAATAATAATAATAATAATTATAATTATTATTATTATTATTATTATTATTATTATAATTATTATTATTACGATTGTTATCAATAAAAATAATAATAAATGCATGAAATAAAAAGAAATGAACTATCTTCGGATAAAACTCTGTAGCTAGATTGATAGATTTTTAAAGAAAATTGAATGAATAAAGAAAAGGACCATTGCCGTGACATTGTTATATCAATGCCGTGACCAGGATTCGAACCTGGGTTATTGCGGCCACAACGCAATGTACTAACCACTATAAGATCACGGCGCGCTACTTAGTCCGGATGAAAATTGCACAAACCATAAGGAAGTCTAACCTTTGGTAAACCTATAATAATGATAACAATAATAATAGTAATAATAATAGTAATTATAATAATAATAATAATAATAATAATAATAATAATAATAATAATAATAATAAAAATAGTGATAAAGCTAATGATTGATAATGATAAGAATAATGATTGATAATAATAATAATAATAACATAATAATAATCATTATTATTACTAATAATAATAATAATAATAATAATAATAATAATAATAATAATAATAATTATTATTATTATTATTATGATTGTTATCAATAAAAATCATAAT
>NW_022683345.1:0-594 GCF_011630105.1 Anneissia japonica | reverse complement strand
TTTTTTCAAAGAAATTTGCTAAAAATGTTACTGTAATTTGCCTGTCGAATTACATTACCAATGTGCTCTGAAATCACTATTTTGGGCCATAAAGACTCCCCCTGTATTTTTCAACCACCACACAAATTTGACCCAACCGTACATATAAGTATGTATGTTATAATGTATGTATGTATATATATGTGTGTGTATAACATATATACATACTTATATATATATATATATATATACATACTTAATATTATATATATACATATATATATACGTATACGTACTTATATATACGTGTATATATATATATATACTAGTGTTGTCCGAAAGCTCTTGTTCTATTTCTGGCTGTTTACTTACGTTTACTTTTTAGCTGTTGCTTATCATTTTTGTATCTCTACCGAGATCCAGCCATTGTTTCCCACAGCATTGTTGTTTTTCAGTATTTTGCCTTTTAATCTATATATACATACTTATATATATATACACACACATATATATACACATACTTACATATATACTTATATAGGCCTATATATACATATATATATACACACTTATATTCTTATATACTTATATATACACTTATATATAAGTATATAT
>NW_022683344.1:0-1412 GCF_011630105.1 Anneissia japonica | reverse complement strand
GTAACAAAAATCAACCACTATTGTAATAATTCATTAACCACTATTGTAACAATGATTTAACCACTGTTGTAACAAAAATCATTAACCACAATTGTAACAACAATTTAACCACTAATGTAACAACGTACAATATATAGTAGTCGCCTAGCCGAAACTTCATGTGCATTGTCATATTAAAAATCAAATTTTACATTTTATGATGGTTGTGGCATTTTTAAAATTTTAAAATTTTTTATATAGAGGGTTAAAGGTCATATTTCACAAAAAAGGTCTGAACAAGCCCAAACTGGACAGGGATAGTCTATGACATTGTAAATATTAGTAAATATTTTTTCTGAAGTTGAAGGTCAAAGGTCAGGAAAGAAAAATCTTTTTTTTAAATGATAGGCTTTTTAAAAATGTTGTGACTTTTGATATAGATGTTAAAGGTCAGACATTAAAAATGGTCTGAACAAGGCCAAATTGCACAGGGATGGTCCTAATTAGGTTACTTAAAGGCAACGCCAGGGTATAAAAGGGGGCATTAATATTTTGAATGGATGTTAATCCTCACTGGTACTATAATTTTTTGAGTAAATAAATGCCTTGTTATACTAAAACGATAACGATTAACGATAAAAAATATTTTTATATTTTATCTTTTTTTCATTATTATTATTATTATTATAATTATAATTATTATTATTATTAGGAATTTGACTTGATTTATGAAAATATTTTTTTATCGTATACCGTACATGACATATTTTTTATTAATGGGAATATTTTTTTTATTTTATTTTATTGTTGACTTATTTTCAAAATATAAACAGGCCTTAACGCATTACCATGCTGCCTGGGTTTGGTTAAATCAAGTCTGAAAGTGTAAATTGATATGTCATTAGAATATAGTTTTTGTTAATGCATCGCCATACTTCTCTACATCCTGATGGTCAGTCGGATGGTCCCTATTACTTTAAACATGTTATTTTTCCCTATTTCTGTTAGTCGTATTGGTTTAGTATTTAGCAGACAGATTTTCAGAAATTGTATGGTCATTCCATCAATCAGTCGGGTAATTTTTGCAGCCCCATTTCATTAAATAATACTTTTTCGCCCCTTCACACTTTACTATCTGGTTATATTACATCTTTCCTTTGTATTGGCTTGTGCTGGTATCTGTGACGCAGTGGGGATGTATGCATGTAAAAAGAAGTAGAAGACAAATAAAATATTCAAAAATAACATTTAATTAATCAATTTCCTAATTTCGTGTTCTCTGACCCTGCTATACAATATATTTTTGTTCTATTTGATCTATTTGAAACCTTAATTCTATAATATTGGTTAGACTACAAGTAAAAACATTTTTTTTTTAGTTTATTTTATATTTTTCAAGTTGCAATTCTCAACAAAGGTGGATATTTAACTCT
>NW_022683343.1:0-823 GCF_011630105.1 Anneissia japonica | reverse complement strand
CATTCCATGATACAGACTGATGATACAGTGTCTCTATAGTTTATTGTTTTATAGTAGTAATTTCCAAAATTTACAGCATTTATTTTGAAAAGAAGTCCCAATCTTTACTTTACAAAAGTAGCCTCGAAAAAGAAGCTCATCTCAAAAAGAAGCTCATCTCAATATGAAACTCATCAAAGTTTGCAAAGAAAAAAGGAAGTCCAGGGCTTCTATTTGAGGTTTTAAGATATGTTTTGGATATCAAAAATAACTGTATGCACCTAGATAAAAAATATATATATATAATTTGTAATCATGTAACACAATACTTTTACACTATTTTTAAAAGGTCAGTGACAATGGTCAGTCTATGATAAGGTGACAAATCAACTTGTCCCCGGCCTCAGAAATGTTTGAAACAGAAAATAATATTGAACTACAGTCCTTTAAATAAAGTACTACAGTATGCGACACTATTGCACTATCATACATACCCAATGTAGCAAGGATATTTTTTCCCATTCAGCTCTCTACTATCATCATTTTTTTTTCCTTTATAATGTATTATGTTTTTCAATGTTAATAAAGTACCATCATATTTTTATTTTAATATTTTCTTTCAATGTTAATGACCTACAGTGGATGTTAATGTCTACCGGTAGGTTACAAAACAACCTGTCCCTGGCATCAAAAGCTATATAGAACAAAAGAAGAAAAAAACAGAAAAGCATATTTCACTATGTGTATAAGTGCAAGAAAAAAAGAATATAATATTAACTACCATTATTTTTCATTTTTATTAGGTTTTCAATGTCAATGACATTGTATCGATTATCAGCATCTT
>NW_022683342.1:0-614 GCF_011630105.1 Anneissia japonica | reverse complement strand
ATCGTTCCACCGTGCCGCGCTGTGTGTACGTGGGCCGGTTATAGCAGCAGTAGCAAGTAAACAAAAATGGGTTGTTGACCATGGGATAAGTTGAAATTTTCTTCCGGAGTAGTTTCGTTACACGTATTTACCGTGAGCTAAAACTTGCTCGAACGGTCGACCACCCGCTGAGTGCTCAGTGCGATTACCCGGCGAAATAAACGGAATATGGTTGGCGTTTTTTGCTCGAACGGGCCCTAAGTGGACACTAACAGACTAAGCTGTGCAGTATTAGACCCCACGTCGCTGGATAACTAAAAACGAAGTCCAATTTTCAATTCAAATTAGGGTTTTTCACTTTCTCTTTTAATAAATCACTTACTTCACCCCTTTTTAGAATGAATTATCTTCTTTATTTACGAAAACAAAGCTAAATGTATTAAGAACACGACCAATCCAAAAAATCAGCGGTCTGAAGAATTTCTCTGGTGGGAATGGCATGTGGCAACAGTGCATATCACATACTGCTTCATCAATATCATTTTTGCATTTCTCTATAGTTTTTTTTTTACATCCACAATGGGGATACCATATACTTTAACAGACAAAAAGCAGTGAAAAAGTAACGAAGTCCC
>NW_022683341.1:0-1496 GCF_011630105.1 Anneissia japonica | reverse complement strand
GATAATACGCCCATCATTAAAGTGAAGCAATTTGGTACTGAGTATTTATTATAGGTTGAGTCTCGACTATATTTAGTTAACAAAATAGTTGATATTTGTAATTAAATTTTAAATTGAAAATTTCAGGCAATAGCTAAGGCATAGTTGAAAGAAATACAACGTTGTGAAAAGTAACATGTTAAACACACGGTAACGTATGTTAATTGTTGATATAGCATGTAATAAACATCATTTAATAAAAGTATGGGCAGTGGCTGATATATCTACTTTCGTATACATATATCCTACCATACATTGACTCTCTATAGGAATGCTATCATTCATGGAAATTATTCCTATTCCATATATTTCTAATTTATTTAACGAGTAGATAGATAGAAAGTAGATAGAAAGAAAAAAAAGAAACTCGGGCGAAAGGTCTAGGAAAGTTTCCCAATGCATCATTCATACTGACCTTACACTAATACCACCGGTATCATCAATATATGAAAAATCTGTGACTGTTAAATTACAAAGATAATGAAGATCCTACATACCCTTTACACACTTGTAATTACAACAAGTCAGGCCTAAACCTTTGCCTCCTATATCATCACTTTGTAGATATAGAAACTCATTTGTGCCAAATAGTATCCATCTTTATTCATGGGCAACTAGATTTTAATTAAATTGCGTAATAGTTACAGTTTAAACAGAGTTTTAACAGCTTTATTTTGAAATTTCTTCACTTTTGTGTGATGTTTATATTTACTTTCAGGGTTTGCGCCAGGGTACCTGTCTAGGAGAGCTGGCCCCTCCATCGGGGAGAAAAAGCACAATTCGCCGGAGAAAAAAAAATTATATGTATTTTTTTACATATTCGTAGACTCAAAAATCGATAAAATATGCCTTTGAAACCCCTAAATTGTCTAAATTTGCGGGGCTTCGCCCCTTGTACCACTTTCAAGACCTTTTAATCGAAGCTCGGCCACGCCCACTGCTTTCGTCGGGGAAATCTGACCTTTCATCGGGGGAATCACCCCCCCCCCCGTCTAGGACCTGTGCCCCCGTCAGGCAAATCCTGGCGCCACTCCTGTTTACTTTCTTTATTGGCATTGAACGTGTGTTGTAACACATTATATATTCAAGTATTTTATTGTTAATCCATCCAAAGTTAAGTTACTCAATTAATGTCCACTACTGATATCAATACAATAAGTTGTTTATGTAAATTTCTTTATCACTCATTTAAACGTAGAAGTGATCATTCCCTCTGTAAATAGCAATTACCGGTATATTTTATTCAGGCCGAAGGCCTTATATAAAAGATGAAATAAATGTCCTTGGCCAGTACGTGCCAAGGAATGGAAACTTAGAAAATTGTTTTTGGAAATTTGTTTTTGAAAACTAGGCAACAATGATTTCTCTAATTAAATATACCATATGGTCCATTGGTTATATTAAAATAATATCTTAGGTTTACCACTCACTCAACCAGACTGAGCGAATTCATGTAG
>NW_022683340.1:553-1801 GCF_011630105.1 Anneissia japonica | reverse complement strand
CAAACACAAATGTGCGTGATGATATTTTATTGCTTTAGAAATGTGATTTCAAAAAAGTAGTGCATCGTATACGTAAGGGCTTGTTTGTTGTTGTTTTTTTACTTGCAGCGTTTGGGAAATAGGTAATAGGTAAATTGTAATGAATATAGTCAATGTCAACGTCAATGTAGTTTATTCAGTATATAAAGGCCATTGGCCCAAAAATACATAAATCTGCTGCATATTATATATTTTGTTTTCTTATCTTATATGCTAATTGTACAAAATGAGTTAATTTAAACAAAAGTGATTGTTTCTTTGTTGACATTAGTTTCTTAAACTTAAAATCATTAGGATGTGATAAATAATAATTGGGTATTAAACGGTTTCTTAAATTTTTATATAGGGGACAAATTAAAATAAAATGAAATTTGTCTTCAACCTTTGTTAAATTGCATAATTTACAGATTCGTTCTTCTTTTTGTGTGTTTGACCATCTTCCTTTTTCAATTTCAAGGTCAAGAATTCCTAGTCTTTGTCTAGAAAACAGGCTTCTCTTTTTAAAATTAAGAACTAACAATAGATAATTCTCGCAATATATGTTAGTTTTAAAAGAAGAAAAATATTTAAGTCTTGAGGAAGAATTTATGTTTTCAATGATAATTTGACGTTCTATGTCTTTTAAGCGTAACTGAAGATTGTAAATAAATGATGTTTTATTAAGGACATTTTGAGAAATCCAAACATTACCAAAGCCAATTGAATTAAAAATATTGTTAACATAATGTGTCCAACAAATTTCATTTCTTTCCGTTTGTCTTAATTGAAAAGAATAACATTGTGCTGATATACTGTTCGGATCAATTTCATTAATTAAACGTAACCAAAACTTTATAGCATTAATAGAACATGATAAGCTTAAAGCACCATTCCCGGCAAAATTTCACTAAAAACTGATTTTTTTTTAATAGAAAATATGCATTTGCATTACTCCAATTATTATAAATCATGGAAAAATATTGGCATGAATTTTAGGTTATGCAAAAGAATTAAAAAAAAAAGAGAAATACAGACTATTTCTCATAAAATATTACCATTTTCTCGACGAATTCATCGTTACTAGGCAAACCTGGAGGTTGTGTGCTCGATTCCCACACGAACCAATTTTTTTTTTCTTTTGTTAAGGTTTTGAAGGTGGATAAAGAATAGCAAACCTGGTGGTTGTGTGTTCAATTCCCACACGAACCAATTTTTTTTTTTTTTTTTTTT
>NW_022683340.1:269-533 GCF_011630105.1 Anneissia japonica | reverse complement strand
TTTTTTTTTTTTAAGGCAGTTTAGTTGATGGTGGATAATGAATGGTGCTGAACTTTTGGTTATAAAAAACACCTTTATGTACGTCCTATTTTGGTAAACATTTAGTATGTTGTTTTACATATAATTAAAGCCCCATTCCCGGCAAAATTTCACTAAAAATGACTTTTTTTTAGAAAATATGCATTTGCATTACTCCAATTATTATAAATCATGGAAAAATATTGGCATGAATTTTAGTTTTACGCAAAAGAATAAAAAAAAAAA
>NW_022683340.1:0-206 GCF_011630105.1 Anneissia japonica | reverse complement strand
ACTAGGCAAATTCAGAGGTTGTAGATCGCATCCACTGGAATACTCTCGCTTTTATGTATACTTTATACAGTCAATAAAGTGCGCCCTCTCTAATGAGATTACTTTTTGTACTTCGCATCTCGCACAAGGCGGTCGTTCGGTTAGGCTGAGATATGTTTGTTTAAGTGTCAAAATCTCAGTCAGAATCAGTTTTTTAACAAATTTAA
>NW_022683339.1:0-1472 GCF_011630105.1 Anneissia japonica | reverse complement strand
GTACAGAGGATTGTGGGCTGGCTGTTAGTAGGGCAATTCTTGACCCTAGGTCAGACCACAGATAATTGGATCTAGCTAGGCAGTACATGTGTCAACCTCTCTTAATTTTTCAACTATGGTAGTGTACAAGGGCACTTGTTGACCCTACCAAAAATATTAGAGAAACACAAGTGCGATGTTTTTATGCTGTGCGACGAAATAATCAACTTAATCGGGCATATTTTCCAGGTTTCGAGAAACAGATTATTACTACATCTACTACTACAGTATACACACAAACCAGCCTTCCACAAAATTTTTATATTTCCAATTTTCAACCCCAGAGAACGCACATTCATCGTTTTATAGACGTCCTATATAGAATAGGTGTCTATAAAACGAACATCGACAACCCAAAAAACGAAGACCCACCTTTCTTTCTCTTAATCGTGATAAAAATAATGTTTTTTTTTTGTTTTTGTTTTTCTGGGTTTTTTATTTTTTGGTTTTTTTTAATCATTTCATGCTATGTATATATAATATTTAACTTTCTAGCACATTAATTGCCTAAAGTTAAGTCAATTTAATGTTATTCTGGTGGAGGTCTTCGTTTTGCAGAATACCGTATAGGAATTAGGCCTACGGTACTTTTTATAGGATATTTGTTTTCAATTGAGAATTAATAAAATGAAATCTTTTGCAAATAATGGATGCATAAAAATACTGTTTCCCAGTTATTTGTATGAAACCATTAAATTGACTAGAACAACTAAGAAATACTTGGATTTCTTCGATGTGACACACACCAAGGATACCCCACGACGGTCCTGAGACTTATTTCCAGTGGGGTCCTTCTAGTGGTGAATTGGACAGTACACCGGGAGACAATCCTCTACTCTTTTCCGATGAGCTGCGTTCTTAACATGTATTACCCAGAAGGTTATCTTTGCAGTTAAGACTGTGATAGCAATAATAAAATAATGACTATAACAGTAGGCCTACTAACAATAATATTAATTTCCATAATAAAATTTAATTTTATAATATTAAAAATGATATAATAGAAACAATAAAATAATACAGTATATAATAACAATAATATTATATTGATTTCAATAACAATAATAATAATGATAATAATAATAGTAATAAAAATAATAATAATAATAATAAATAAGTAATAATAATAATGATAATAATAATACGAAATGATGTTTGCCCTACCTGGCGTGTTATATGTACTGAATGTTAAGTATATTCCCAAAATATTTGCGAACAAAATCTCGCAAGTGATAGGGGTGGGAATCGAACCCACAACTTTCAGATAACTTGCCAGATGTCCTGTTCATTAGACCGCCGAGCTTGCGCTTGGTGGCTCAATCCGATCCCCAAGTAGCAGTGGGTACTGCAATGCTATTTTGATGGTGTTTTTTTTGCTAAGTAGGCCTACATTTGGGAATGTACTGAGCATTTAGCAGTAACAACACGTCAGG
>NW_022683338.1:0-788 GCF_011630105.1 Anneissia japonica | reverse complement strand
TCAGCCTCCACCAGAACTGGAGGAAGTTACCATATATATGAAATTGACTGCCAAGCAAGTGAACACAGAACTTGAACATATTTGCAACATTTTGGATTTTTCGAACAGACCTTTCTTAATAAAATATTAAAATTGCATTAATTTAAATGAATTTGGAAAACGGAGAAGCAGCAATCGGAAATGCAATGAATAATATAACGTAACAGAAGAGCAATCAAAAGTAAGAACACAGCCTAAAGTGCGCCCTCTAATTCGAGAATCACTCTAATTCGAGACCACTTTTTCAGGACCAAAATATGAAAGATAAATTTTTGAACACAAAGCTAAATTGGAGGCCGAATCCAAGACCACCCGAAGTTCCAGGTCCCAGAAGTGGAAAGTGCATCCCCTAATTCGAGACCCGAATTGGAGGGCAAACTGTATTTAAAAATGTACCGTATGCAATGAAATGTGATTTGTGTTCTGAATGCACAGCCTACTGTGCGGTTCGTTATCTTTTAAAGAAGTTCAAAGGACAATTTTGGCATACAAACGATATTGATTGTTGGTGAGTTATTGGTCCGGCCAAAACCGGACCAGCCGGTCCACTTCCCACGGTTTTTAGTGGTGGTATCATAATCATTGGACAATCCAAAGATTAATATGGATGGATAAACCTGTCACCTAGCGTCAACAAACTCAGCTATGAAGTTAAGGAGAGGGGCGGATCAGTGGCGGCGCCGCTAGCGTCGGGGTGGGGTGGAGGGGGAAGTGAGTGGCAAGGTAAAATTTATAGGGAGGGGGATAAA
>NW_022683337.1:0-1003 GCF_011630105.1 Anneissia japonica | reverse complement strand
CATAATGGTTCTATAAAATAACATTTTTATCACCAATTGAACTGTAAAGTTATCATAACGTTCTTTTAACGTAATATTGTTAGCTGGGGAGGGTCTGTTTTTATTTGGCAAAGAATATTGTACATATTGTGTAAAAAGTAATTTAATTTTATTAGTTTTTAAAGAAAGTATACTTCCAGTCACAAAATTGCATTGTTTTTTTTAAGCTGTTAAAATAATTAATGCGGTAAAAAATATTTTTTTTTTTTTTTTATTCCTGCATCAATATTCCCCAAATCTTTGATGCGGATGGGAGTGAAAATCTAACAATTTGCCCTTATTTATCTGCTTAGAACTGATGAGGACCACCAATAAGTCGTACAAAATTTTCTCTGAGATAATCATCCAGCAACGAATTATCAAGAACCATGAGATTTTAAGGATGACCAAGTTACTTCAGTTGTTTTCAAAAATTGTTAAAAAGCATGAAGGGCTTGAAATGACAAATTACAGGTAAGAAATATTAAGAAATCAAAACACAATTTTAAAAAAATTAGAAATGTTGAAATTATTTATAGCAGTATTAGGAAACCATGGCAGTAAATAGTTAGATTATTATGTGTAAATAGACTATTAGCAAAAGCAATTAATAGACAAATTGGTAAATAAGATGTAAATTTAATATACATAAAAACTATGAAATATTTCTTGTGTTGAGGCCAAAACTTTAACTTGAATTTTATTTAAATATAATGTAATTTTATATTTTTCAGAACTGATCAACTTAACTACCGTTTAAGGAAGGACTTTCCACAGTTATGCTTCCCTCCCCTGCCCCTCCCCTGACGGTTTTTAACGGGTTGCCCAAGCCGTCGTACCGGGCTGGGTAATAAGAGAAAAGAAAGAGGGGAGAGGGAGGAAAAGAGAAAGAAGCGGAAAAGAAAAGGAAAGAAAAAGAAAAGAGAAAAATAAAGACGAGAATAAAAAGGAAGATATCATAATGACCAGACTCGCAACACCCTGC
>NW_022683336.1:0-1162 GCF_011630105.1 Anneissia japonica | reverse complement strand
TTAATTCATCATGGGGTTGATGTGAATGTAAGAGGTGCAATTGGTGACCATCCATTACACTGGGCATGCTACAAAGGATACAAGGCCATAGCTCAACTTCTGATCCAAGGTCATAGGTCAAGCAAGGCTCAAGGTATTTAATTTGGAGACGAATTCCCCCAGAAACAATCTGTTCTGTACAGCATAGCATTCCCCAGATACCCTGCCCTGCTGAAAACTTCCTAGGTAAAACAATTACACCAAAGTATTTAAAAAATCATGTTACTTTCTGTACTACCCCCTGCTACCACCTTCACTTTTCAACCTCCATATCAGTGCTCTTAAATGCATTACCATTTTATTTCTCCACCATTGTAGAAAAATAGCCATAAAGATTGTCAATAAATTTAAATTCTGGGCAATATATACCATATACTTAAAATTGTACCATTTTACTAGCAAATGTCACTCAGTCATTTAATTAAGTACATTACAAATAAGTACCTTAAAAAATCAGCACTTATTCGACAGATGCGCTTATTGGGACATTTACAAAAATAATTTTATTTACAGTTGATGCTGTAGACACTGAGAATCAAAGTTCACTGCACTATAGTTGTTTTACTGGACATGTAGATTTAGTCATAGTATTGCTCAACTCAAAGGCTAACCCACTTGTGCAGACAGTCTATGGTGACACGCCCCTTCAAACGTAAGGGATATATTATTTTTAAGATGACAATTACAATATTGAACTTATAAGCATAATGATAAAGATAATGATGATGATAAAGAAGATGAAAAAAATGATGATGATAATGATGGAGGACAGCGTTCTTTTCCTGTGTGCTGTACCGGATCTATGAAAGCCTTAACCATTTGATGGACAATACCTATTGAAGAAGACAATTCGTGTTGTAAAACTGCTCATGCCTGTATCCAGGCCAATCTAGGTCAATCAACATAAACCTATATTGTGCGTTGTTTGTTTATGTCAATTGACATACAGGGATGCGCAGCTCAAACTACGAATTGGCTTATTCTATTTGCAAGTAGACATCAAGTGCATTAGTGGCATAGAAGTGGATTTCAGATACTATAGACATTTTAACATTTAATATTTAATATTTCAGAGCCTGTTACAATGGCTGTTTGGATATTGCTAGGGAGTTGCTGCACCGAA
>NW_022683335.1:0-629 GCF_011630105.1 Anneissia japonica | reverse complement strand
TAGAAATTTTAAAAGGCAAATGGGAAAAACCCATAAAACAGCAAACGGCCACATAATGCAAAACTTTTTAAAAATAAAAACGGAACAGTAGAGAAAATCAGATCAGAATGACAAAATAAACTAAGCATCCACTGGAAGGAATCCCAATATCTGCAGACTAATCCGTTTCGACCTTCCAGGCCTCATCAGTGCAGCTAGGGTACAGACCCAAACGAAACGTTCGACCAGCTTAGGTAGGGCCTAAACTAGTTCCACGACCACTAATACAGAGCCAAACCAAGGCAATATTATATACACAGCCCAGGTGTGAATGCAAATAGTGGAATACAAGCTATGTGGCTCGGTTCCAGTAGATACAGAGAATATTTTGTCATTCTTAACGCGTCCTACGAAATTCTTACGAGACAGCACTAGTCCGTGAATTGGTGAACAAGATCGGATATCTAAAGATGCAATCCCTACCGTGCATCAGTGGCGGCCCGCTGGATCTCAATAGAGATTCTTTAATAATATATAAATTTTAAAAGGCAAATGGGAAAAACCCACAAAACAGCAAACGGCCACATAATGCAAAACAATTTAAAATTAAAATTAAAACGAAACAGTAGAGAAAATCCGATCAGAATGAC
>NW_022683334.1:0-519 GCF_011630105.1 Anneissia japonica | reverse complement strand
TCTTCAGAAGACTTCCACAGCTTGGCATGAATACTGGAATTTGTGTAGTCTTCTCGTAACGAAGATACTGTTATTCATCCAGAAATCCCTGATCCATGCAAACTGGGCTGGGTTATGAAAGATGGTAAATTGAGACCTGTCTTGTCAGAAAAGCAGGCTGCCCCTGAAACAATTGCTGAGCTTATCAGATGTACCTGTTCAATAAGATGTGTATAAGAGACAGATACTATATAGTCCAGCAAACTNNNNATGTGTAACTGCGAAGCGGAAGGGAGTTTCTGCAACAACTTTCCATTGTTGTCGAGTGTTTCTGATTCATCAGACAGTGATAGTGATGAAGAAAGTGATAATGAACATTAGCATATTATAAAATCACTGATTTAGGTAGACATAAGTAAATCACAGTATGTAATATGGTTACATAATACTAACACAACACAACACACCCACACATTATATATATATATATGTATATGTATATATATAGATTAAAAGGCAAAATACTGGAAAACAACAATG
>NW_022683333.1:0-928 GCF_011630105.1 Anneissia japonica | reverse complement strand
GTTGGTGGGGGGGGGGGAACCTTGAATTTTGAAGAATTTAAAAGTCATTAAAAGACGCCACAAAAGTCGGGGAAAGCTCATTTCCCGCCATCTAGGAATCAAAATTTTCCCGGGGAAGAACCACAGGACCTCCCCACCCCCCACCTTTCTTTTTGGGATTTATCGATTCATGGAAAAACTACGTATGCAACTTACTCAATCTTTTTTTTATGTATTGTTACGGTTGGGTGATATGAAGCTGAATACTATAAATCAAGTACACACAAAATCCACTTTTAGGATCTCAAAGGTCTGGTTAAATACCAGGTTTATTCCTTGTCTTCAAAACACAACGACTCAAACATACACCGAGCTATATATACAATTCTCCTTCACTGGAGGAGATACTACCTCACATCTTATCCGTAACAACTCTGAGCAACAACTCCCTGATTTTTGCTTTCACCTTTATATCTACTATAGGTATGGATACAGATGCTTAAAATAGGATTGGTAGTCATAGATAAGCTTAATAGAAGGACCATTGTCCACTGTGATGGTTATAAGTTGCAACAGTTGTTTATAAATTTCTAATACAATGAAAAAATGTGACATTATAGCATTGATTGCAAATCATTTGGGTTTACCTGATGTTCAGAGTGGTGGTGAAACCATGAGTGAAAGCCTAAAAAACCGTTAAACCACACATTGGCACAGATTCACCCATCTGTATACCAACATTATAACAGTATGTATACACACATAAGGCCTATTTACTGTAATAACAATGGGAAAAAATTATCTGAAAGTTTTCAAGAGTGGAAAACCTTGAATTTTGAAGAACTTAATTACTTTTAAGTTCTTCAAAATTCAAGGTGTTCCCCCTTGAAAATTATTATAATGAATCAATGAACCCAGGGAAAGGGATGTTCGAGTTCTTCCCGGGAAA
>NW_022683332.1:0-1339 GCF_011630105.1 Anneissia japonica | reverse complement strand
CCGCAGTTCAATTGTGTATGCAATATATTAAAATCATATAGATACTTGATTTACCATCAATCCATCAAATATTTTAGATATAGTTGGTAATATAGATATTGGGCGGTAATTAGTGACATTTTCTTTTCTACCATTTTTATGTAAAGGACATATATTAGCCATTTTCCATGCTTGTGGGAACGTGCCCTCACGTATTGTCCAATTGAAAAGAATATGTAATGGCCTAGAAAGAAGAGTTGCACCAATTTTTAGAATAACATTATTAATATTGTCAATTCCCAATGATTTACTCTTATCAATTTGACTTAGAAGCATCTCAATTCCAGCATGGCATTTGATCGCAGAAATAATTTTACGCTTAATGATGAGCTTGATATTAAGCGTCAGTGCAGATCACTTTGAATAAGAGGGAATTCCCTGTCAAGAAAATTTAGTAATTGTTCTGACAAAAATCATTTCGTTATCATGCAAATTTTATGTATGGTTCTTTAAACTGCATTTAGTACTAAACTACCTAGACACTGTAGTGCCACTTAGTAACTATGTTCCTTCATTTTGCGAGTATTTGCTTAAATCTGTGTATTGCTTCATGAATAGAACTAACGATAGTGTTTACATTCTGGTATCTTTGTCAAAGTTAATGCTCTGATTAACTCCAAGATGAGTCTTACTTGGAATAAGTTGCTCAGGGGCTAACTTTCTTAAATACAGTAATTATTAAAATGACCTTTGGTGGCAGGGTGCCGCGTTTTGGGTACGAGGGCTGTGGAGTTAGATTTTGATTGCTACCCCGGGATGTTTAGATTTTGTCTTTGTCTAGTTGATTTTTAATATTGTGTCTGTGTGCTATATCAGATTGTTTTTTTCCCCCCTACTTTTTCTAGGTACCTTTTTTTGATAACCGACAACTGTATTATTCAATGGATTCTTCAGCTAATTAAGGACTGCATTTATTTAATTGATGCTTTTGTTAATCATCAACTACCTTATTCAATTTATTTACAGTATTCAGGCACAAATGCATTTTGAGACGTTACAACATTGCATCCAGTAGTAAACATTAGTCTAATTGGTACATTGTAGTAATGCCCCTACTTTCCTATTTTCAACAGTTGATCCGAGATGAAGATTCACATCCTGAATTCTTGTGAGTACTGGAAGCAAAGCAAAGTTCATTGTCGGTTTTTGGTATTTATTGGCTGATTATTAACTACATAATTATTTTTGTTTGCAAAGCAGAAGAGAATTAAATAGTCCAGCCTTAAAGCCCTAAAATTTCTTTTGTATAATTTTTGTTTTGTCATTTATTAAATATGAATTTAACATGCAGTATTTTGTA
>NW_022683331.1:0-561 GCF_011630105.1 Anneissia japonica | reverse complement strand
CAACGTATCACTGCCAAGACTCTAGCCAAGATAAGTCAAACACAGTGCTAAACTGCTTTTCAGCATCATTTTTTTTTATTTGGGAGAGGGGAGGGAGGTTTTCTTACTCATTCTTTAACATGCTTGACTCTAGCCAAAATGGATATAGTCAAACACAATCTAGTCCAGAATAGTCAAACACAGTGCTAAACCGCTTTCTACCACAATTATTATTATTTTTTGTTTGGGAGGGGGCATTTTGTTACTCATTCTTTAACATGCTTGACTCTAGCCAAAATGGACATAGTCAAACACAGTGCTAAACTGCTTTTAACCACCATTTTCTTTTTTTATTTGGGAGAGGGGAGGGAGATTTTCTTACTCATTCTTTAACATGGTTGAGTCTAGACAAAATGGATATAGTCAAACACAGTGCTAAACTGCTTTCTACCACAATTAATTTTTTAGGGAGAGGAGAGGGGGATTTTGTTACTCTTTCTTTAACATGGTTGACTCTAGCCAAAATGAATATAGTCAAACACAGTGCTAAACTGCTTTCTACCACAATTATTATTATTTTTT
>NW_022683330.1:0-1763 GCF_011630105.1 Anneissia japonica | reverse complement strand
GGTTTTCTAGGGGCGAGTTGACTGCCAAAGTGCGAGCCATATCACAAGTGTGAGCCAGCGAGCCATGACGTCACGACAATAGATAGGGACGTTAGCCAGTTGTGCGAGGTATCGGCTGAGATTTGTGGAGTACAGTTCAAAAAACAACTATAGGTTTAATAATGAATTATTGTGATGTTAAATAGACAATGTTAGCTTTCAAAGAGCGACGTTGTTTTTCATTGGGACCCTCGTCCCTTCAAGGCTAGGCCTATACTATCCTAGCTAGTCTAGGCCTACAGTAGGATAAGGCTAGCGCGACATGCGGACGTTGGTCGAGTAGGTTAGTCTACAAACGTCGCCTAAAGTAATTGATTTTACCCTGTAGAACAAAAAAAGGAAACTCCGCTTTACAGTCGTCTTAGGCACTCGTTTTCTGACAAACAATGACCTTTCAGAGGTCAAATTGCTGTCAAGAATATGAATTGGCTGCTTCGCAGCAATTATTATTATTATTATTATTATTATTATTATTATTATTATTATTATTATTATTATTGTTATTATTATTATTATTATTATTGATGACAATAATACATTGATATGCACCAAAAGAACCCATCTACCAGCCACTTTATAATTTTTACATGATCTTAAAATTGTTCTTGATAAAAACATACTACCTTCGCTGATGGTTGTATAAACATACTGTTTTTACGTTCCTTTGTTTTGATAAATATGAAGTCTATCATACCGTTTTCAAGAAAATGTAATTGCTAGCAATTCGACGCATATTATTGCGAGTGTTGATTTTTGCTACTGAAAAATGTTACTGTTAGCAATGTAATAAATAGGTAGATTTACAAGGCGCAAATACACAAAGTATCTAAGCGCCAGGTAGAACTAGACAACAGACAAGATGAAAGTAATAATTATTTTAAAAAAAAGCAGAATAAAACAAACTAGGTCTATCCTAGAATATACCAAATTAGAAAACCACAGAAACAGAGTGGATGGAATAAAAACTATTCTGCCCCACCATGTCAAAAGGAAGCAACTTACGTTTTCATAGTTTTGAGTAATTACGTAAGATTTCTGGAAATTTAAATTTAATAATCAGTACGGTACTTGATAATACTGTACGCGCCAAGGGTAATGATTAATGATCAATTTATGATAATTTTATTTTAATTATTATAAATAGGAACTGTTAGGCCTATTTACTTTACAAAAACACATTTAGGAATATGTAGACACAAAGATAAGTATAATTTCCCTCGCTCCTACCGTTTTGTCTTCCATTTGATGAGCCGCTGCCTCGAGATGGAGGAGATACACGATCACCTCGATCTTCATCTCGTCGTAAATCCGATGAAGTGTGACGTCCTGGTCTAGAAGTAATTGTACCGTCTCCGCCATTACCGTTTTGTCGTCCATTTGATGAACCACTGCCTCGATCTTCCCCTTGTCGGTCATCCGATGAATTGTGACGTCCTGGTCTAGAAGTAATTGTACCGTTGCCTCTATTATTGTTTTGTCGTCCATTTGATGAACCACTTCCTCGATCTTCCCCTCGTCGTTCATCCGATGAATTGTGACGTCCTGGTCTAGAATTAATTGTACCGTTGCCTCCATTATTGTTTTGTCGTCCATTTGATGAACCACTGCCTCGATCTTCCCCTTGTCGTTCATCCGATGAATTGTGACGTCCTGGTCTATAATTAATTGTACCGTTGCCTCCATTATTGTTTTGTCGTCCATTTGATGAACCACTTCCTCGACCT
>NW_022683329.1:0-716 GCF_011630105.1 Anneissia japonica | reverse complement strand
GGTGGTATTTAAAAATAATTTGAGTTCTGTTATGACAATTGCTCGTTTGGATAGCCTAAAGATGCTTGAAATACATCGTGATTGGTGAAGCAACCTCGACCATGACAGCGTGGTTGACAGATTTCATGCAACATTTCCAAAAATTTAGAATTTCACTTTCAAGAATGAGGATTTGAAAATAAATTAGATGGTTATACATTGCATACGCTTTGTTTCTTGTTTTATTCAAAATGTTTCGGTTTTGGAAGCTGATTTCGACATTAGAAAACGTAGCCTACATGAAGTCATATTATAGTAACTCGATGCCTATCAAAATAAGTAATAAAAATTCGGCATAATTCGTCAAATATCCGTGGCTTCCAGGGGGAGACTCGATTCGCTCAACTAGCCCCCCCCCCCTGTCGGGGTCTTTAGCCCCTCCTTCGGGCAGGCCCTGGCGCCATCACTATTTTACGGAGTATTGATGTGGACTTGATATTTTATTTTAAAACATTTACTTGAATTTATAAACGTGTTTGTCCATTATTCACTTGTACATGTACTGTATGTGAGTGATTAGTCGCTAGAATAACATATAAATTGTCTATTTTCAAGATGATAAAATACAGATATAGATACAGATATATTTTATTATCATTTTCAGAGACAAATTTTTTTTTTTACTCGTGGTACAACATCCAACCAAAATAAATAAATAAATTAAAAGCACAATGAAA
>NW_022683328.1:0-585 GCF_011630105.1 Anneissia japonica | reverse complement strand
TTAAGTAGTATTCAATGGTTATAATGCTGATATGGAGATGATGATGTGAATGATTAATAATAATGGTGATAATGATAGCGGGGGGAGGGGGTAAGGAGAAAAAAGGTACCGTGAGTTCAGTGGCATATCCAGCAGTGGGCAAAAGGAGAGCTCGATTATTTTACCACTCACTAATTTTGAATTTTTTATTGATTGACGAACACTATGCTACTATCCCCGGCCGACGGTGATTTTTTACAGCGATTTCATAAATCAGGATGAAAAAAATGTCAAAAAACGTAGAACAAAGACTAAGTTTTTTTAGCCGGACCACCATGCACTTCGTGTGGCGGTCCTCAGGGCCATCAACCCTTAGGGGCCACTTTGGTGCCCCCCCCCCCCACCACGCATATGGTCCAGTAGCGTCCTCGCTCATAGCACCCTGATCCAAAAAGGGCTTTATTGATACATAACAGCATAACGTGTCACTGACATCGACTGCATGGCATATATTATATTAATCCAGTGGAGGTGGGTTGCTCATACATTATAAACATTTTTAAAAATGAGATAAAATATTCAAATGTCGATCCTGAGAGTGTCTTT
>NW_022683327.1:450-963 GCF_011630105.1 Anneissia japonica | reverse complement strand
TGAGCGTTTCCGTATTATTATGTAATTACTTGTGTCAGTGCTATAGACCATTTGTACGCAGTAACAGTTTTATATTCCAGTATCATTATAAAGTAATAACCAACAGTGAACAACATACAGCAACTACAAACTTATTTATAATCATCTTTGCTTTTGGTGTATATACCAAGCCCAAGATTTGATACTGTTTAAGGTACAACTCGGCCATCTGTTTTAAAACATTCATGCTCAACCTCCACCATCAGCAACCAACCAACCAGACAGATAGTTACCGTGTTTTATTTGTTTGTTTTTTGTTTATATACATTAGTATTACTGCAGTACTGGTACACATTTGTGTACAGTATGTATTCTGATATACTAACACAAGTATTTTTTGAATGGTATAAAAACACTTGTAGTTTGCTCAACATTTTTGTCTTTTATATATAAAAAAACGTTAGTGGGGCGGATATGTGACTTGAGCGTGCACTTCTAGAAAGAAGCAAGAAACTTTGTCCTAGGAGGTTTTTG
>NW_022683327.1:0-445 GCF_011630105.1 Anneissia japonica | reverse complement strand
CCCATTTCCCCCCCCCCCCCCCCCCCCATGGAAAATTCAAAATAGCCGCCAAAAAACACAATTTTTGGCAGTTTAAAGGCTCTAAGAACCCACATTACCATGATCTTGGTGTCAATACCTATGTTCTTTAGTTCAATGAATTCAATAAAACATTATTAAAATACAACACCATACATTTTTATCGTGAAAATGCAAAATTAAATAAAATATTCAAAATGGCCGCCAAAAACACAAATTTGGAAGTTTGAAGGCTTTTTGTGTACATATTACCATAATCTTGGTGTTAACACCTATGCTCTTTATTTCAAGGAACCCAATAGCATGTACCGTATGTAAAACACCATAGCATACATCTTTAATGTGAAAATGCAAAATAAATAATCAAAATGGCCGCCAAAAATCACATATTTAGTATTAAAATGACTGCGAGTGCCCTAACTACCAT
>NW_022683326.1:1487-1820 GCF_011630105.1 Anneissia japonica | reverse complement strand
CACTTAACTAATAGTTAAATTATTCCCCGCTGGACACCATCCCGGTATTTCTGAGTCTAGGTTTCTGGGCTAGAATTTATGGAAATACTTCCATTTTGTCCTGCATTTGTTAGAAAACAATAAATACTTAAAAACATCCGGGCTGAAATTTTATATGAAACTACTTTAATTTTTCTACATTAGTAAGTATAAACAAATACAGTAATCGCTTATAAAATTAAAAACGGAGGTATTGTACACTGAGGTAACAATGCGTTTTAGCATTTCAATATAGTAGAGCGACTAAAGTTGAATTTCAGGTAGAATCGTGCACTTCTGGAAGAAAGCATGAAA
>NW_022683326.1:689-1430 GCF_011630105.1 Anneissia japonica | reverse complement strand
CATCTTGAAATCCAATATGGCCGCCAAAATAATTGATTTTAGCCAATATATTCATACCTACAGCACGTCATTGCCAATTGAAGATCATTACCCATTTTTACAATATCAAGGAGTGTAATGCAATCATCAGAAATTATGTCAGATGGCGCCGCCATATTGGATTTCAAGATGTCAGCCAAATTAATGATATTTTTGTCAATATTCATATCTACAGTACCTAGCACTGTCAATCAAAGACCGTTGCACATGTTTTCCATAACAGGGACTACCATACAGCCACCAGAAATTATGACCACCATATTAAATTTCAAAATGGCTGCCATCTTGAAATTTAATATGGCCGCCAAAATAATTAATTTTAGCCTATGTATTCATATTTACAGCACATATCACACCAATTGACTATCATAATAGATCAGCTTGTGAGTTAACCCAATAAAACCTACTGGAAAATGTTCGGCATAGTACAAGAATGGCCACTACCAGACATTCTTAATGGTGGAAATAATATTTCCACTCCTTGCCAGATTATTATTAGCTGATGCAGTAAAACTTAAGTAGGATATATAGACCGACCAGAAAATAAGTGTGCTATTTATAGTACAAAAGAGTACTCAATGTTAAAAAGAGGTTTCCTGTTTTTTTGTGTGAACACGGAAGCAAACTTTTTAAAATCACGTTTCTACAATGAGTCTTTTGGCTTCATTAGTATTTCAAATGCATCAAGAGTCAATCAGTTAA
>NW_022683326.1:0-585 GCF_011630105.1 Anneissia japonica | reverse complement strand
CATATAGGTAAACTGATGAAAACATTCAGTTGGAAAACTAGGAGGAAAAATACAACGGAAAATACTGGGACAAGACAGCCGGGGGGGGGGGGGGAATAGCAGTTGGAAAACAGCCTTAAGAAATAGCCTGGAAAAATAAAGAAAATCCGAGGCGAAAATTAGGTGGCAAGTGCCATAGTGGTATTTTCTTTGAATTAAAACCTAAAACCTCTTCGATTTTGAGTTTATATTCAGTCTTCAAATCTTCCCTGGGGAGAGAGATAGATGTAGATATTAAAAATCATCTATATTAAATCTAGTTTTAGCATAAATGAAATTATGTAAACATAAATCAAATATTAACATTAATGGTGTGAAGACACTAATATCGAATAGACCTCATGCCTATGAGATGGCTAATTATCGTTTTCAAATGGTATATAAACACATATGTAAATATTGAAAGGAAAAGAAACAGAAAATTAAAGAAAAACTGGAAAGGAAAAGAAATAAAAAGAATAGAAAATGAATATAATGGAGAAAGTGAAAAGAAATAAAAGAAAAATCAAGAAAAATTAAGAAAAGTATATAGATAATTTTAGCATA
>NW_022683325.1:0-1110 GCF_011630105.1 Anneissia japonica | reverse complement strand
ACGCCCTGCATGTTTAATGTACAAATGTATAAATGGTGTTGCGCCTTCCCGCCTATGTAATGATACAGAAATGGTTGTTGACCGACATGGATATTCTACGAGATACGCTCACTCGCTTAATGTTATCCCCCCAATTCCAAATTGCTCTGTAATGAATGGCTCTTTAAAAATCTCTGGAGCAAAGGTTTGGAACAAAATCCCAATCAGAATTCAAGAATGTCAATCTCTTAATTTATTCA
Source organism: Anneissia japonica (assembly GCF_011630105.1). Classification (NCBI taxonomy): domain Eukaryota; kingdom Metazoa; phylum Echinodermata; class Crinoidea; order Comatulida; family Comatulidae; genus Anneissia; species Anneissia japonica. The sequence goes on along the minus strand of NW_022683325.1, from coordinate 871 downwards.
AAATTACTTATAAGAAACACTTTTTCTGATTTCACAATTCATTTCCTTTTATATTTCCTTGGTCTATACTTTTAACATTTAATCCCGGCCCCGAAACCTGGACTCAGAAGTACCGGGATGTTGTCCGGCTAGTCCGGATAGTTTCTACTATTGTTTAGTATTTCCTTTTATATTTTCTTGGTCTATACTTTTAACATTTAATCCCGGCCCCGAAACTTGGACTCAGAAGTACCGGGATGGTGTCCGGCTAGTCCGGATAGTTTCTACCATTGTTTAGTTAGGTTTGTAGTTAAGATAAAAGTTGTGACAGCCCCAAAATCTTGACTCAGAAATACCGGGATGTTGTCCGGCGGAGATAGTTTTTACCATTTTTATCTATTGAAGTAATTGTACAGTATTTGTCCTACCTGGTAATCCCGGCCACGAAACCTTGACTCAGAAATACCGGGTTGGTGTCCGGCGGGGGATAGTTTTTACCATATTGTAGTTAAGTTGTAGTTAAGCATAACCTTGAGCTGTAATTCCTGGCCCCGAAACCTTGACTCAGAAGTACCGGGTTGGTGTCGAGAGGGGGATAGTTTTCCACCAAAGTTTTAACGTTGTTTATTTTATTGTACTGTGGTTGTTACTTTTGTTGTTGTTATCGTAGTATGTGTTTGCAGGACCATAATGTAAAACAGCGGTAAGATCTCGCCTGTATATGTTATCTTGCCTAAAGATGTTTTTAAATAAATAAAAATATAAAAGTATAAATACATTAATATATATAAATAAATATACAAATAAATATATAAAGATATATATAAATGAATATATGAATAATTACAGTATATATATATTACAATGATACAGTATATATAAATAAATATAT
>NW_022683324.1:0-978 GCF_011630105.1 Anneissia japonica | reverse complement strand
TTTGAAGTTTTTCGGAAAAGTACTCGAAATATGGCAGAAATTCAAAAATTTGCACCAAGTGCTTAACTCGGCGAGATAAGCACTTTTGTGCAAAAAGTGACAATGTTAAAAAGTTAAGTCAAAATGTTTTTTTTTTTGTTAGTCACGGTAAGATAGCCTGAAACAAACACTATTCCATTGAAAGTTAGAAGTTTTTAAAAAAGTACTCGGAAATATGGCAGAAAGTCAAATATTTGCACTAAGTGCTCAACTCGGCGAGATAAGCACTTTTGTACAAAAAGTGACAATGTTAAAAAGTTGAATCAAAATGAAATTTTATTTTTGGTAGGCACGGTGAGATAGCCTTAAACAAACACTACTCCATTGAAAGTTTTAAGTATTTCGGAAGAATACTTGAAATATGGCGGAAAGTCAAAAATTTCCACTAAGTGCTCAACTCGGCGAGATAAGCACTTTTGTGCAAAAAGTGACAATGTTAAAAAAGTTAAGTCAAAATGTTTTTTTTTTTGTTAGTCACGGTTACATATCCTGAAACAAACACTATTTCATTGAAAGTTTGAAGTTTTTCGGAAAAGTACTCGAAATAAGGCAGAAAGTAAAAAATTTGCACTAAGTACTCAACTCGGCGAGATACGCACTTTTGTGCAAAAAGTGACAGTGTTAAAAGTTGAGTCAAAATGTAATTTTTTTTTGTTAGGCACGGTGAGATAGCCAAAAAAAAAAAAACACTATTCCATTGAAAGTTTGAAGTTTTTCGGAAAAGTACTCGAAATATGGCAGAAATTCAAAAATTTGCACTAAGTGCTTAACTCGGCGAGATAAGCACTTTTCTGCAAAAAGTGACAATGTTAAAAAGTTAAGTCAAAATGTATTTTTTTTTGTTAGTCACGGTAAGATAGCCTGAAACAAACAATATTCCATTGAAAGTTAGAAGTTTTTAAAAAAGTACTCGGAAATATGGCAGAAAGTCAAATATTT
>NW_022683323.1:0-984 GCF_011630105.1 Anneissia japonica | reverse complement strand
ACAACTGTCACTGCCACAAATCACTGAAGATGACAAGATGTTTTCCTTCGACGTTCTACGATATTATGGATGGTCTATTTAGTTATATTAAAGCAAAAATATCCCTGGTTAGTTTAATCGTGAAAGAAATAAGACTTTTTTTAAATATTAAAAAAAAATAGACTAGCAGACTGGCCCCTGTTGGGCCCGGGCCCTAGGCCACTGTACCGGTACCCATTTGAAAAACTGCGCTACCCATTTGAAAAACTGCGCTACCCAATTGAAAAACTACGATACCTATTTTGAAAAACTGTGCTACCCATTTGAACAGTGGCGTAGAAAAGTATTTTTCATTGGGGGTGGGGGGGGATGATTGGTGTGTTCGACGTTTCGGGTCCATCATGGAACCATTCTCAAGATCAAGTAAATTGAAAAAACTAAAAACTAAAATACCAAGCAGTGACAGGAAGTAAGTAATTAATTTACATATCAATAGGGCCTCTGTGTGGAGCCACAATGGAGCTAAGCATGGAGGTATTATAAGCCACGTGAATACCTTCATGAGCTAAGCAATAATTAGCCCTTCTTAGCAGATTAAGTAGATACTGAGTTTGGCTTTGACTGAATCAGTTTGTTTGTTAAGTGTAGGTTTCAGTTCTTTGATCCAAAGCATTTCTATAATTAAGCAAACTTGGATTTGCACTTAGATAAAACCTTGAAATAATTACCAGTTTCAGTAAAAATTAATTTATTTTAGATCTCAAATATGCATATTCTTTATGTTGAATTATTAATTAAATCAACATTTATTTATTTGTTTCTTTTTTTTTTCTTGAATTTTATAATTGAGGGCCATTTTTTATTCCTTGATTCAATTCTTGCTTATACAGTACTTAAATATTTAAAGATAAAAAAAATATATATATCATTTCTATTACCAAATTTTTCATTGGGGCCATTTTTACCTACCTGTCATATGGGGCCATTTTTTCCAGGGCCAATACG
>NW_022683322.1:0-1079 GCF_011630105.1 Anneissia japonica | reverse complement strand
AAAATAGAGTTGAATTAATACAATCAGGAGTGTAGGATATGCCTAAGCACGTTAATGTTGTAAAAAAAAAGACATTGAGAGAATCTTTGTGGTTAAACCCTCCACGTAACGCTATTTTACCGTGTACGATAATAACATTCTCATAGGCCTATATAGATTTATGTTTTTACATAACGGTTGATGTAATGTGGAAAGTACAACAATGATACAGTTCAAAATTTAAACTAATCGACATTGATGTATATATACGACGTAATCTCTGTCAACATTGGCGTTTTAAAACCAACATCAGATGGTTGCTGGTTGACTTTTATTATTCGACCAGCAGGATGTAGGAACGTTATTTAATTGTCAAATATGTTGAATTCATACCAGACTTAGCTTTTTCAATAGGGAGTTATTGATACTTAGGTAAGCAATCTTACTCATAATTAACGTAACTCAATATGTGTCAACATTAATAAAGGTTCCTGAAAGGCACGATATTGGCATAAGAATCTAGTTCCACGTTTTACTAATTTAGGTTTCATATTTTTTATTTCCTTGTGAGTTTTCATGGAAATATAAAAGAGGCCCGTAGCCAGGGGGGTTTTTTGGGGTTCGGGCGAACCCCCCTTTTTCAGCGAACCCCCTTTTGCCAGCGAACCCCCTTAACCAGAAAACGACCCCCGTTTCCAAAATAGTGCAATTTATTACAAAATAGGAGCATTTTGGCACTGTTTATTTGTCGCTATCGTTCGTAGTCCGATCGTGAAATCAAAACAACCTGCAGCCAGCTGAATGACGTAACCAGCAAGACTTCAGAATGAATATTAATGAGAGGTTTGTTGCCTAAGCTATTTGACCAATCGCGTGCTCCGTAGTTTATTTACTTTGGCACGACGTCATCACAAAAGTTTGGGCGCTCGACATTTTTCATTTCTCTGGGATCGAGGACATGCGACACGCCAAAAATAGCCTAGGTAGGAAGAGGATGAAGCGCCGAGAAAGGATAACCGATTTTTTTGCTTCAAAGCCAGCAACGAAGAAATCACGGAATTTAAGAAGTTAGAAAATTCACCCTTGTTTTCACCACATGC
>NW_022683321.1:0-602 GCF_011630105.1 Anneissia japonica | reverse complement strand
ATAATTGAATATGCAATAATGTTTTGCTCACACTATGATGATATTACTTTCATGAAATTTAAATAATATTTTTAATTTAATATATTCAAAATCTCATAATTTAATTAATTAAATTTTTTGACAGGACTTCTTATTGTATACCGTGGTGGTACAGTACGTGTTTATTTAAATTAAAAGTGATTAAAAAATTGTGGGTTTCCCCCACAAAAGATAAACAAAAAAAGTGGTGACATGGTCAGATAATTATGGTCATAAAAAAGTCAATAAAGATCAATATTGTATGACATCTTAATAATACATCTCGGATTTTTATTAAATAACAGTGGCAAGATTTTATGAAATACCTATATATGTATATAAGTATACAGACTATGTTATATATAAATTAAAATACTTTGCTGTGTAGTAGTATATAAATACAATACTAGTTAAAAGAATAATAATAATGTTGTAATATATAAATATGTATCTCGACCACAGGTCTCTGTGGTTGAGTTGGTAAGACCTTCGCACGTTAAGAAAAATGTGCTGAGTTCAAGTAGTGGTGGAGGCAAGGTTTCCTTTTCATTCTGATCAGATTTCCCTCTTCTGTTGCATTTAAA
>NW_022683320.1:0-744 GCF_011630105.1 Anneissia japonica | reverse complement strand
GAACGAAGTACGATGATGTATTAGGTATATAAAGTTTATTCGACAATTTTGAAAAACCTGTTTTGGCCATCATCTCCGCAACACGATTTGCGAGGAGTGACTGGTTTGTCTTGTCTTCGCCACAATTATTCGAATTACATAGAAAAAAATATCAAGAATACAGAACCTGATAAGTCATGGAAATATTTTTTTTACTTTGTGAATATATGGAATTTAGTTCGTTTGAAATAAATTAAAACTAAATTATGTTCTGAATATAGAAGATTACCCTACTTCGCAGAAGCGGGAAGTGGGGGAGGGTGTGGACAGTGTATAAAAGGGTGGTATATTTAAAAGGCAGTCTCTGTACACCGACAGGCAATAGACGCTATTGTGTATTTTATTATTTCATTTTATTGTGCTGATAGACAATTAACGAAATATTATTTGGATCTTCTATACTATATTCTCGAAGGTAGAGTCCTTCATTTTATTTCTTACCCCTTAGTTTAGTTTTTTTTTTAAATTAATATTTAATTCAAGATATAAAATAATTGAAATTTAAAATATAAGATATCATGTTAAACGCAAAATCTAAATGGTTAGAAGAAATACGTTTACAGTAATGCGGAGGCATTGACTAAATACTATAGAGCGCATAATAATTGTGAACGCTTAATAATGGTGAACAGACAATCAGCATTATTAGGATTTCCGTAGCTTTCACCCAATCAGCCTAAATACGTCTATATTATTTAGCCAATG
>NW_022683319.1:0-923 GCF_011630105.1 Anneissia japonica | reverse complement strand
TATAATTTTTGAAATGTTGAAGAGGAATCTGCAATTGTGAAAAATAGGTGCCCCAACTGTTAATGCAGATGCGTTAACCAACTTGGCCACTAAGGCTTTGTTGTGAATTCAAATCCGATTAATGCATCTAATTCTTTCAAACTTATGCGCATGTGTATTAGAAAACACTAGTCCTTGACGCATACCAAATAACAGAGATCAATATGATACACCCTCTTATCAGCAATTGACGACAAGACGACATCTCCGAATAGATGCTTTTTATAAGTAAATAATGATATGATATAGAAAAACTAAATCGTCTTGCGGTAATGCTGTAAGTATATTATGTTTGTTTAATGTTAATGAAGAGGAATCTGCAAGTGTGGAAAAAATGGTGCCCAAACCGGAATTCGAACCCGGGACCTTCTGCTGTCTATGCAGACGCCTTAAACAAGTACACCATTTGTTGGGAATTCAATTCCGATTAAAGTTTTTATTTCCTTCACACTTATGAGTAGGCCTATGCGTATTAGACAAGTCATTGATGCATGGCAAATAACAGAGATCAGTATGGTACGCCCTCTTCTTATTAGCAATTGACAAGATTATAAAAGATAAGATATGATAGAAGAAAAGCTAAATCGTCTTGCGGTAATGCGGTAAATAATATACAGATAATCTTTTAATGCGAGTGTCGAAAAATTGGTGCCCAAACTGGAATTCGAACCTGGGACCTTCTGCTGTTTAAGCAGACGCCTTAACCAAGTAGACCATTTGTTGGAAAATCAATTTCGATTAAAGCATCTATTTTTTTACGCTGATGCGCATGCTTATTAGAAAACACTAGTCCTTGGTGCATGGCAAAAACAGAGATCAATATCATACGCCCCTTCTTACTAGCATATATATATATAGGCCTATATATAAATATATAAATATAT
>NW_022683318.1:0-2042 GCF_011630105.1 Anneissia japonica | reverse complement strand
ATTTATTATCAGCTAAATTGGAATTTTGTTTGCAATTAATATTTTCAAATATAAATATAACCTGCACTTATATATTCACAAACACACATATAGACCTTTTAACTCTACATCAAACGTTGTTTTCTATCTTTTTCAATTTTGTCTTGAAGAGCTTGTAGAGCAAAGTAGAATTCGCCGAGACCCAGGTGAGTTGTCCAGGAAATTTTTGTTGGTTTTTTTTTTCTTTTTTTTTTTTTTTTTTTTTTTTTTTTTGCTATATTTAAAAAAAATCGGAACTGGTATATGTTTTATAATAGACATCACTGAATATAAAATTATGTGTCATTTTGTTTTTTTTTTATGCGCAAGGGGGTACCCACCAATTTCAAATGTCCGCTATTTTCAAGCATTTTATTACCAATAATTGTACGTTTATGATATTAAAAGATGCTAATGTGTAAAATATTCTTTCATATTATAAGTGCCAATGAAAATAAAAATAATATTTCACTTTAAATTTTCAAACGTTGTTTTCTATCTTTTTCAATTTCATCTTGAAGAGCTTGTAGAGCAAAGTAGAATTCGCCGAGACCCACGTAAGTTGTCCAGGAAATTTTAGTTGGTTGCTTATTTGCTTTTTTTTTTTTTTTTTTTTTTAATCGGAACTGGTATATGTTTTATTATAGACATCACTGAATATAAAATTATGTGTCATTTTGTTTATTTATGCGCAAGGGGGTACCCACCAATTTCAAATGTCCGCTATTTTCAAGCATTTTATTACCAATAATTGTACGTTTATGATATTAAAAGATGCTAATGTATAAAATATTCTTTCATATTATAAGTGCCAATGAAAATAAAAATAATATTTCACTTTAAAATTGAAATTCCAAATGACCGCTATTTTAAATATTTCGGCTATTTTTAACATATTTAATATACAAAATTAATGATTTAATTAGTCCCATAAAATCTAGCTCTTGAAATGGAATAAATTAATTATATAATTATAATAATCAAAATACACAGAGGTGGGGCTGGTGTAATTACACCTTAGTTGATATGCAAATTAGATCTAATATGCAAATTAGATCTAATTTGCAAATTAGGGATATGCATGCAGCATATCTCGGCAACCACTAACCGTACAGACTTGCTTTCTTTTTTTTTTAAATTGTAGAACATATACATTTCTATTTACTTTAATTTACATTTAGACAAGGTTGACTGATTTGTTTGTTGCTTGAAGTCAGGTCAATTAATTTTGTCAAAAAAAAAAAAAAAAAAAAGAGAAGTTGCGTCATAGAAAGTACAAACGATATTGAGTTGTAAATTCCTGGTCCAGCCAAAACCGGACCAGCCGGATCGCCTCCGACGCCTTGAAAAGTAGGTAGATTTCAACTCTCAAAGTGTAGAGAAAAAATACCTGAAACGCAATGCACATCCCCCATTTTATTGGTTCCGGACCCCATGAGTAGTCGTTACGCTATGTAATTTTTAATTTGCTATTATGAAACATCGATAACCGTTTTATTATTATATCCGAGTGTAAGTAAATGCATGGTTAAGCTTAAGCCTATAGCTGTCCGGCAATGAGCAGTCGGCGGTACATACTAGATATTTATCTCGTACGTACAAAATAATGACTCAAAATATATGTTTATGTTGATAGCAATATGCATCCGAAGCATCACACCTGAAGATTTTTTTTTATACATATATATATATATACAGGAAGGGGATTTCGTCCAAGGTACAGAGGACGTTGTAGGAGGATCAGGAGGAGGAAATATAGGAAGAATAAGAAGAATTAGAAGGATGTTCAAAATTGTGCGCTGATCATTTATTATTCGGTTAGTTAAATTTGTATTAATACACAATACAATACAATTATATAATAATAATAATAATAATAATAATAATAATAATAATAATAATAATAATAATAATAATAATAATAATAATTAAATAGCGCCGTATCCATCAAATAAGATTCCCAGGGCGCTTGATATGTGGACTAAGAACTCGATCAATTTTAAGTTCAAGATACTAAGTTTACA
>NW_022683317.1:0-848 GCF_011630105.1 Anneissia japonica | reverse complement strand
GATGCAGCCACTTTGTTAATTTTATTTGGCCTAATAAGGATTAGGAACACAATTCAAAAAGTAATGAATCAAAGAAGATGAGAAGATGACAGAGGCCTAACTAGCCAGGGTAAATAGGAGTAGGACTACATTAGCGTAGCAGGGGTCCCAAGTTGTGGAAGTGAAATTCCTGGAGATTTTGTCGTGATGGTCATTCCAAGGATTGTCGCGCGCCGCGACGCGCTGCGGCGCATGTACTGCAGTTACATCATCACCGTCAACACACTTTATAAACAGAAACTTATTGAAAATACTACAATAAATAAACAGTACACATTTATTATGCTGCATCACTTAATGATATTTAATCATTACAGCAAAAACATTAATTTAAGGGTAAAAACTACACCCCGCCGGACACCATCCCGGTATTTCAAGGTTTCGGGGATCATACATTTATTTACAAAAATATACACACTATACTGTACAGTCCTTACGCTGCTCTTCTCTCAGCAAGCGTCATATTGTATGTTGATGTTGCCTTACGGGCATTCTCAAGTACAGCTGCACTTGGCTTAAATGAATGGCACTCTGTATCAGTAAACATATTTATTTTACAGGACATTAAGTTTACTAGGGATGCATGAGAGAGACTTGCTCTAAATTGTGTCCTTATATGGTTCATTATGCTAAAAGCCCGTTCTACATCGCAATTAGAATGGGGCAGGATGAGAAGCAGCTTCATGAGCTTCGATAACTGGGGAAATCTACAATCACCAGTGGACACATTCTTAATATGCGAGATCTTGTTCCAGAATTCATCAGTCTTAAGACTACCATATCCTTCAACTAAATTACTTAGGTTACAA
>NW_022683316.1:337-885 GCF_011630105.1 Anneissia japonica | reverse complement strand
AGGTCGTCTATTCCGTGCTCGAGTCGGTGACGAACGTGCACCAAAGGACGAGCGACAACGGACGCTTCGTCCTCAAATGCGTCGAGGCGTGGGACCGAAGACAGGCGACCGACATACTCAAGGTGAAATCCGTCCGTCTGTCCGCCGTCGAGGGAGACGAATCGCGTTCGAAATGTTCGGTCGAGTTCTTGGACAAGCACGGCAACAAGACGAAGACTATCAGCACGGGTTCGATGGGCCTCATGTACGAACCAAACCTGGGCGAGCTGGGCAACTACGTTACGTCCGAAGAAAAGCAGAAGAGGATGCAGACCACCGGCTGCAACCAGATGTTCGAAGAACGGGTCGGTACGACGGACGTGAACGCCGCCAGTTACTCTTTCAACCTCAACGGAATCTACAATCCCGAAAACGGTCCGTTCAGGATGGCGAAGATGGGACTGGTGGCCATCTTGATAGACGCCCTGTTCTTCCACCACGCGGCGACCGCTTGGATGTCGCACCCTAGTTACAAGGAGTGTCACGACTCCGGCGGCAAGTTGAACGTC
>NW_022683316.1:0-205 GCF_011630105.1 Anneissia japonica | reverse complement strand
GGCACCAGCTTCAGAAAGGCGAACGACCTCGCTCGATCGCGCAGTTCAATGGAGGAAAACAATCCGGATCTCAAACACGTGTCTGATTGGGCGAAGAACGCCTTCCTCGAAAACGCCGACACGGACAGGATGTACAAGATCTTGCCGGTCGCCGACCTTATACCCGGTCTGCCACCGAAGCCGATGTCGGGTAAGCGGCGGTCCG
>NW_022683315.1:0-653 GCF_011630105.1 Anneissia japonica | reverse complement strand
CTTGGGGCAATAGATTTCACCATTCACCTCATGAGCAGTCAATTTGTATACTAGTATGCTAGTAAGGTGATTACAGATTGTGTTTTTTTTATAAAATTAATATACAAAATCTTGTCCATGTTAGCCTTTAGCTATTCACTTTTTCTTGTACCCTTAAAACGTTCTTTTATGGGGCTTTATAGAGGAGTTTTGGTTCTTTTAATTAAAAATATCTATTACCCGGTACTATTAATAACGACTTTACTGGTAATGTTTTACTTCTCCGAGCTCGGTGTTGCAAAATGACCTATGTAAAGCTGACATCCGGCTAAAGGTGATAAAGTAGTTTTACTCAAATTACAGTGTTAAAGATTAAGTGAAAATATTAAAATGAACTGAGACAACAGTGGTGAAACATGAGCCTATACACATTAGCCATTATTACATAAAATCAACAAATATCCTTATCTGTAGGTTTATTAGTTTCTAATTTCTGCTGTTTTATTAAATACATGTATGTTGATTTTATATAATAAATTAATTATATTTGCATTGCACTGTAGGCTATATTTTTGTTAGTTTATTTACACTTACTAAGTTTTAAGCAAATCAAACGAAAAAAAAAATGTTATCATATTCTTACTTTTCTGGTAAGTACACTAGGGATAAGGATA
>NW_022683314.1:0-894 GCF_011630105.1 Anneissia japonica | reverse complement strand
CGTTTGCGGTGGGTGCTTTTTGATCGATATAACTGTTTTAAACGAGAATGATTCCATTAGTGCGATTGCGGATATTTTAATCGCTCCAGGAGCAATTCATCTGTTTTTGACTTCAGCCCGCCGTGTGGTAATATCCAAATGCACGTGCTCCATAGGCCTATAGATTGAATCTATTAAAACGCAACTGTAGCCGGATTTGAACCGAACCACAACCGCAGAAGTAACTGGACAAGTGGATTATTAGCTTTACTCAGGCGGCGGAAGCGGTTCGGCAGATCATGCACCCGCCTGACCAATAAGCCTATTGTAACTGATAATAGGTTATTTAATAATAATATTAAAAATAGCAACATACCACAGATTTTGGCCTGTCAAGTTACTCCTAGTTAGATGAAAATGACGTTTATAAAATATCGGCCTAATGGTAGTATGAGCCTACAACTTTAACTGAGCAAGACGATTTTGCTAGAAAAAAAATCTATTCTTCCTTTCTAAGAAAAATGGATTGATATGAATGGGCTTTTATTTATTTATTTTTAACAGGCATTCGCTACGATGTATTCAGATGTCAAGTTGTTCCTTTTAATGTTCTTCTTATGTATTGCATCAACAAGACAACACAGCAGTGATTATTACGATGATATATTACGTGATAAACGAATATCACCGTCACAAACTCTTTTAGGTAAGTCGTCAGGCATTCTGCTTGGCAGTCACCATCTCGCGCGTTCATGTGTGCGTCCAGCGCGTTAATGATTGCCTCTCAGTACATTATGATAATATACTGCTGTGTCAATACTAATGTGACCAATATCTGCAGATACAGTTCATGAACTTCAGTTGATTCAAAAATCATTTTAGCAGCAATACTATTATCATCAACGTATATGGAGT
>NW_022683313.1:0-766 GCF_011630105.1 Anneissia japonica | reverse complement strand
GGTAACTAGGAGCAAAGTTGTTGATAACTTTAAAGGTAAGGCAGCCGACCTGATATCGCACCCTTCACGATACACACATTAAGTTGAGTGTGGATAGAAGTGTGTTAGTTGAAGTGCGTGGAGGTGCTTTAATTATGATTCTCATGGCCCGATTTTGTAATTTCTGAATTTTGTCGGTGTTATGCAAGCTGCTTGTACCCCACAAGAGTGCACCGTAGTCAATATGTGGGAGAATTAGTGTATTATAGAATAAGAGTGCTGTGCGAGAGTCAATAAATTTTCTTATTCTGGCTAAAATATGAATTTTATGTGCAAGTTTGGAGCAAAGTTTGCTGACATGTGAATGCCAGTCAAGCTTATTATCAATATAAACACCAAGGTGCTTGTGCATTGTGACTTTTTTAATCCGTTTGCCACCAAAAGATACGTCAATTTCTTTATTTTTTAGCCGCTGAGGTGTGCCAATTAACATCACTTCAGTTTTGTCAATGTTAAGAGTTAGTCTATTGGAAATAAGCCAGGTATGGATAATGTCTATGTCTTCAGATAACCTGTTGTTAATAATATCAATGTTAGAGTGAGAATAATAAAGTGAGGTGCCATCAGCATAGAGGTCAACAGTGCTGTGTTTAGTAGCAAGGGCCAAGTCATTAATAAAAATAGTGAATAAAAGTGGGCCCAGAATGGACCCTTGAGGAATTCCATACTTAACAGTACGGAAATCAGAATAGGTGCTCTTGAATTTGACAGTTTGTGTTCGGTTATG
>NW_022683312.1:0-821 GCF_011630105.1 Anneissia japonica | reverse complement strand
AATTTTAAGATGTTGTATGTTTGTTTTCCTTTATATAATTTATTAAGTTAATGATTAGAAAACAATAAAAAAAAACACACGCCCAACAAAATCGTATTCTGTTGCATGCTTTTCTTTATTAACACTTTTCTTATTTTTGAGAAATCTAAGTTTTTACATATGATACACTTTAAACCATTTGTGTTTGTCGATCAGCGAAGGCAACGATATTTCGTCAAATCTGCAACGATCTACCATCAGACAACGGAAGTGATGGTAATAATTTTCCGGCCCTGTAGGTTGAAATGCCTTCACCAAATTCTCCACGTCGAAGTGCATGTCGACAGCAGAAGGTTCCAACGTCTGCTCCTCCGTCTCACGCTCACGTCTTCAAAAGTGGGTCCCTCGCATCCGTGGAATTCCAACTGCGTCAGCGAGTCGCATTGTTTCAGAAGAGTGTTAACGAAATCGTCACGTACCTCGGTGTCGTGTATCTCCAAAGTGCGCAGATCCTGCCACAAGCATGATGCTATGGCGTTAGCGATCGTGTGATCGAGAGGTCCGTCCCTGCGTTCCACTGCAAACCGCATGTAGCGAAAAACTCCGCCCATATTTTGTACAATTCCTTTGAACACGGTTGGTATACGCGTTTGAAAGTAACTGCTGGAGAATAGTTTTCTTAACGTCAGTTTACTTAAGACAAACAAATCTGATTCTATATTTTCCAACGGATTTTTGCAACGAAAAAATAATTTCGAAGTGTAGAGTACGTGAAACTTGAGCTGTTCCGCGACTTCCCATCTGTCGCTGACCGACACAAGGTTAAGGTGTCTGGCGGCGTT
>NW_022683311.1:0-1118 GCF_011630105.1 Anneissia japonica | reverse complement strand
CATGGTATTTCGTTAGCCTTGTAAAAACAGGGTAAGCTGCAAACTGACGGCAAACGACGGGTAATTGTGTATCGTTAATGTGTCGTGTGTTCGATGCTGATTTGATTCAAGGTGTCTGGTCGATGAAGTCTATACCGTTGTGAGTTTCTTCAAGTTGAGGGCAGATGTTTTGCGTTTAAAGCAGCTTGTTTAGGTAATTTTTGATTTTACAATTTACCTCCAGTAAACGCGCCCCCCCCCCTTTTGAAAAAATGCAATGCCCCCGGGGCGTTTATTAGAGACAATACGGTGGGTATTGTTTTCATCGGTTGCTATCACCCTGAGTGACCTTTGACTCAGTTCCACCCATCTCGCGCCCTCCTAAACAATAGAAAATCGTTCGAACGATCAACAAGTGTCCAAATGATTCACTGTCGTTTAAACGCGAGCCGTAATTCAAGCGTGTAGCAATGAATATTCATATAGTGTGGTAATTAGAATGATTGATTTCTCAGACGCATTTGTGATAGTGTGTTGACCTAGACACGTTTTGCCGTCTGGAATAATATGGCGACGCACCTTAGAACCGTTAATTTTGCGGTAAATGTGGTTTTATAATCAATTAATACAAGTGTTGCAAGACAACTTTCACCGGGTACACAATGGTTTGGTCTTGGGATTTTCCAACCAAAGTTTTCCTAAATTTAAATCATTAGGCTTTAATTTAATTCCAAATTAGATTGATTTCTGGTAATGGACTGTCTATCAAACATGATTTTTGTCACTACAATTGATTTCTGAGGCTGATGTACACATCAACAACAAGCAATACTTCTAAATAAAGCCCATTCATAGCCTGATAACATACAAAAAAATTACTCGCTAGTGTGAGAGAATATTATATTCTGTCTATTTTGAGTATTATTATGTACGTAAAGTAACTTTAGCCCACAGATATGCAAGTAGTATAGTATGGGTGTATAAGGTCCTATCTAATTTAATATTCAAGAATTTACACCACACAGACACAATATACATGTAAGTATCAGATTGTCTTTAATGTACGAAATATCTGTTGTTTGGACAGGAGGTCACTTCTGTTAACATCACTGCAAGTGTAACACCTATTCGGCCCAATT
>NW_022683310.1:0-966 GCF_011630105.1 Anneissia japonica | reverse complement strand
CTGCAGATTTCTTGGAAATTTTTTTCTGTATTGGAGGGGTATACGTTTTAGTAGTATTTTTATGTTGGCCATTATCTGGTAAATCACAAGATCGTTGCCTGTAAGGGAGATGCATATTTTTTTGTGGTGATCCTTCTTCAGGTGTAATTGATGGATCCTTGAATCCGGACCCCGTGGGTGGGCTTGGTGCCTTTCTCTTTTTACTATTAGGCCTGCTAGTTTTTATCTGATTATTCCCAAATTCGAGGCCATCAACAACACTTTGAGATGATGTGTCTCCTTTTCGATGGTGAGCACCCTCAAATGAGGAACTTATATCACCTGCGCTATTTACCAATTTTGATACTTCGTTTTCTCCTATTGATAGAGGCCGTTTAGACTTTTTCTTTCCAAATAACTTTCCAAAACCAGTTTTGTGCCTCTTTTCCTCTTCTTTAGTACTATTAGATGGGTGTTCATCCATTGAACTAGGAGTAGAACCTTCTGGAATCTGCAGCATACTTGCTCCACCATTAGTTGTTCGTTTGTTGAAAAACCTTCCTTTCTTTCGCTTGTCTTTACTTTTTAATTGCTTTTTATCGATGGGAATGTTATCTTGAAGTCCATTATCAGGATCTGTTTTATTTTTTTCTTTATTTATGTCTTCATTTCCGTTGGCGTTATTATTAATGTTGAATACGTTTGAATCTCTAGCATGTATATTTTTTGATTTTACACTATCGTCCATCTTTTCATCTTGAGGAGTATCATCATCAGCATTAGTCTGTTTATTATTATTGTTGTTGTTATTACTGTTGTTGCCATTGTTACTGCTAGTGCTAGAACAATCGTTACTGTTGTTTGTATTGCTGTTGTCATTATCACTGGCATTTTTACCTGAGTTGCTTGAGAAATTACTTCTGTTACTGGCATAATTTTGTCCATCTGCGGCACATGTTCCAACGTTGTGATTAATTGATCCTACTG